>NC_142171.1:41998614-42127058 GCF_029865625.1 Vigna umbellata
CAAAAAATGATTTTATAATGAGTTTTCATTTTATAATTTTTGTCTTATCTAATTTTATCTAATTTTCACAAGCATAATGACATTAAAAAATTGGTAATTGGCCTAGAAAAAAATAAAAAACATTCGATGTTAAACAATTTCTCAAAAAAATGATTTTGTAATGAATTTTCATTTTATAATTTTTGTCTTATCTAATTTTCACAGTACAATGATGTTTGAAGGAATTGGTAATTGGCCTAGAGGATTTTTGTAGAGATGTCAATATCCACATATGATGAAATTAGAGAGGTTAGTAAAGATGATAAAATTGAACAGATTTTGAATAAACCTTTGCTTAAAAGCGAATATGCTAATGAATCAACTCTTTACAAATGTAAATTGTTTAACTGTGTTTCTTATTTTTTTCAGTTATGGCTACCGTAAAAATGAGGAAGAAAATGTTAAAGTGATAAAGATAAAAAAAAAGATTGAAAGGAATAACAAGGTGAGTAAGAGTTTATAACTACACTAGAGATGACGTGTGTGTATATATATATATATATATATATATATATTTCATGAGTTAGGTTGAGTATAGGTAATGCGCTGTTTATTATCTGTCCCTCGTCTAAAAATTACTGTTCATTACCCGCCTGTTTCCCTAACAACGCATACGTAAACTTTTAATATCATGTATTACAACACTCTTAAAAGATAATATTTTCAATAGTTGAAAAATTTTGTCCTGTTAGTTTTTCTTTATTTATTTTAATAATTTGACAAGTATATGCACTAAGATAATCCGTATTATTATATAAGTTAGCATATTAGATTAAATCATAAAACTATAACTTTTTATTTATTTTAAGGTGTATTAATTTGTAGTTTTTTTAGTGATAAGTATTAGTAGTGGGCCAGTCTCCAGAAAAAAGAGGTCGGTTGAAGGTAATTTCTTCACGCACCCCTATGTTTACTTCCTTCACCCATACTTTTAGAATTTCAATTATACTATAACTGAAACTAATAGAAAATAATTTTTTAAGTTCTTCCGTGTTTTAGTTATAGTTTCAAACTGTGTAATCATATATATTTTGGATTTCATAATTTGGAGTTCAAAAATTTTATTTTTATATGTTTCATATGGTACAATTTAAAAGGTAGATTTGCATTTTAAATTATACAATTTGTAATAAAAATTTGAATTTTAAATTGTATAATTTGTTATATGAATTTAAAATATATTTCCAAATAGACAAAAAAATCTTCCAAAATCAATCATCTTAGAAAAATCACAAATCGAAATTTTAAATTATATTTTGAATTATATAATTTATAATCTGAATTTATATTTTTGATTATATAATTAATGATATAAACTTAGAAGATGATTTAGAATTTAAATTAAATTTCGAATTATATAATATATAATACAACTTTAAAAACAATCAAAATGTAAATTATATATTTCAAATAGTAAAATCCACAATGAAAAAGTCTCTCCTCCAATAGCACTGTTGTCCCTTTTGATGTGGCTTTCCAAATTTTGAGCCATATTCTCTCCCACAAGGAGAAAATACTAACGCTAGGTTCCAAAGGCATTCTCTCAATAAAATGAAACGGCTCTCCAAAGTTCCCAAATGGAGTTGGGTGTAGGACGTTGCAGGCTTTCGGCAGTGTGGAGGACGCTGATGCTGTGAAAGAAGGGATAATATTAGGATTTTTAATATCTTTTAGTCAAGGATAGTTAGGTAATTTTTGTAAGACTATGGGGGTGTAAAAAAGAAAACATGTAATTGCAGTAAGAAAGACCCCTAGATGAAATCCACGAAGATCCAGTACCCGCCGTTGTGTGTTTGGTGGCCCATATTTGGAGGAGTAAGAAATATAAACGAAGCACCGTTTTTTTCTCACTTTGGCGCTGAGATTGAGAAAAGGGAACTCTCACGAAACTCAACTCTCTCTCTCTTTCTCTCTCTCTCTCTCCTTCACCCTCTTCTCTCTGCAGCCAATCCCCATTTCAGATCGAGCCCTTCTTCTTCCTCCACCCTTTCCCATTCGCTGTGGTGACTGCTCTCTCATCTTCACCACCAAGAGTAAGTTCCTCTTCCACACCACTTTCTTCTCATCTCGTATTAACCGTCAGCTTCTCTGACTTTGTCTGCTTTTCCCTCTTTGAACTTTCCGTCTCCTGTTGAATATTTTTATTTGAACTTGTCCCAGCTTAAGTGAATGATATCCAAACAGCTCCCTCTCTTTTGTTCATCTGTTTTGTTCATTTTTAGGCAAGGGCTTTGTTTTTTCATCCTGTGGAGCCAAATGCTTAAATGTTCTGTGACATTGTTCTGCCATTGTAGGTGTTGTTTCGGAAGTTAGGAAGTAGATTTGGAACTGAAAATTTCTTGCACTGTGCCAATGCTGGTGGTGGTTTTCATTAGCAGTCAAAATCTATTAACAATTGGCTAATTGGCGTATATGTGCTGCATGAAGAGTATTTTGATTGTGTCTTTTAGTTTTAATGTTTGATTCACTCTCCCATTTCCGCATCGTGTATATAGTTATGTTACTGCTCCAGATACGCAGTGGATAATCTCAAGTTTTTTTTTTTTTTTTTTTTTTTTTTTTTTGTAGTTACTTGACTCACATTTAGACTATAGTGGTGGATGCTGTGGTGTGCGGTTTTTCCTCGGACCTATGACTAGACCATTTGGAGAATTGACAAGCAATAACAGTGCCGCTGGAAGGATGAGTACTGAACAATCTGAATTGTCTGAAAAAACACAGTTAAGGACTGAGCATTTACTAAAGGAACAACGGGAGTCTGGTACTGTGTTAACCAGTTCAGTTATCCATGAAAAATCAAATCAAGTTTCTGCTAATGCGACAGAGAATTCTGTTATTTTACTATAATAATAAAACATATTAAAAGAATTAAAAATTTAATATTTTAAATGAAAAAATTAAATTAGAAATATTATTTATTTAAATTTGATAATCAAAATATTTTTTTTTAATATAATAAATATTCAATTACTGTAATATTTTTTTATATAATTAAATATATATTAATATTTTAATTTATAAAATATTATTTATTAAAATAAAAAAAAATATATTATAAAATTAAAAAAACTTTAAAAAAAATGTTAACCAGTTACCGTTCCAAACAAGGTTAACATATTTTTCTAGTTTTTTTTGTTTTTAATTTTTTAATATGTTTTATTTATTTTGGTTTATTAAATAATATTTTATAAATTAAAATATTAATATATATCTAATTATATTAAAATATTAATTTAATTAAATATTTATTAAATAAAAAATATTTATTTATTATTGAATTAAAACAAATAAACTTTTAATTTATTATTTTTTTAATTTAAAATATTAAATTTTATTTCGTAATTTATTATTATTATTATTAAATAAAAATTAAAAAGGTAAATTAAAAGAAATAAAAAAAAAATAACCAGCAGACGGTTAAGTGTTATTAACGAAAAGGACATAATAGAATTTTTTGGAGATATGCTGGACGGAGAACTATTCCTTATGTTTTCTCCTATATTCTTTTATAAAGTTGGTTAAATCATATCTATACCTTATATGAATTAATATATACGTCTTGGAATGATAACAGGTTATGTTGGACACAGATCTACCTGTAACTTGACCCAAAAAAAGTTTATTCGTTACTCAATTTGTTACCAGCATAAATATTTACTTAAAAAATATTTATGAATATTTTAAAATCTAAATATCTTTATGAATATATGCATATATTCATAAATATTTAAAAAAATATATTTTTATAATTTATTAAAATAAAATTATAAAAATATATAAAATAAAATATAAATTAAATTAAATATTAATTAAAATTTAATTTTATAAAAATATAAATTAATATTAATTTTAATTAAATTTAACTTAATAAAATATAAATTAAATATTTATTTTTATTTTTTTACTGTTAACAAATATAATACGATAATATAATACATATACCCGTATAAGAAGGTATTTTAATCCTTTATCTACAACCCACAACAAAAATCTTTTTTGGCATCCCGTTGTATTCATCTCTCTGGTTGAGCCCATTTTTATCTCTATCTTTTTAACAGTACATGTCAAAAACTACTGCAATATGTCAACCATTAATGGTAGGTTTCTTTGACTGAAAAAACATATTGTTATAATTTGTCCTAACTTAGTAGCAGTGTTTTTGTTTGAAAGCAGTTTTTGTCCTTCCTTGGGATAGCAAGGAGTTACTAGTTTTTTTTTTTCCTTGGTACATGCCATGTTCATATTGGAGCGTGACAATGAGAGTTCTTAATCAATAATCTTGTCTTCTGCAAGCTTGCAATGATGGAGGACGACTCCTAAAAAGAACATATGTTAACACAACATTCGTTGACATCAAATATGTAACAATTGCAACTTACTTCAAATGAAAATTGAATCAAACAAGCATGTTCACCCTGTCTCACGAGTTGGTCGTTCCCACCACCCAAAAGTTCAAACCCATCGTTGCACTCCTTCACTCTCCCTGTTCATGTTCCATTGCAGAACCCACCAACCTTGCCGACCTCCTACAAGGCAACCTTCCATATTCGTATCTTCACCAAATCCACACACGCATTTTCCAACTTGGTGCACACCAAGACAACCTCGTTGCCACGCGCCTCATTGGACACTACCCATCACGCATTGCTCTTCGCGTCTTTCACCATCTCCAAAATCCAAACATCTTTCCTTTCAATGCCATCATCAGAGTTCTCGCCCAAGAGGGTAACTTTTTTCACGCCTTTTCTCTGTTCAAAGATTTGAAACGGCATCCACTTTCGCCCAACGACTTTACTTTCTCTTTCCTCCTTAAGGCATGCTTTCGGTCCAAAGATCTCCGTCACGTAGAACAGATTCATGTCCACATTCAGAAGACGGGTTTCCTCTCTGACCCTTCTGTTTGCAATGGCTTGGTTTCTGTGTACGCGAAAGGGTACAACCACTTGCCATCTGCCCGAAAAGTGTTTGATGAAATTCCTGACAAAAGGGTAGTCAGTTGTTGGACTAGTTTGATCTCTGGTTTTGCTCGGTCTGGACAGAGTGAGGAGGCTTTGCGGCTTTTCCATGTGATGATTAGTCAGAACTTGCTTCCCCAAAGTGATACTATGGTCAGTGTTCTATCAGCCTGTTCTAGCCTTGAGGTGCCAAAAATTGAGAAATGGATTAACATTCTTTCAGAATTGATTGGTGATGGAGTGAGTACTAGAGAAACTTACTGTGATTCAGTTAACACGGCGCTGGTTTATTTGTTAGGTAAATGGGAGAAAGTTGAGAAGAGTAGAGAAGGGTTTGATCGAATTTCTGCAATAGGAAAAAGAAGCGTGGTTCCTTGGAATGCTATGATAAATACATATGTTCAAAACGGTTATCCTGTGGAGGGCTTAAGTCTTTTCCGTATGATGGTAGAAGAACCAGCCACTACACCTAACCATATCACAATGGTTAGTGTGCTTTCAGCATGTGCTCAAATTGGTGATTTGAGTTTTGGAAGTTGGGTTCACGATCACCTAATATCTCTAGGACATAAAGACACCATTGCCTCAAACCAAATTCTCGCCACATCTTTAATTAACATGTATTCAAAATGTGGCAATTTGGATAAGGCAAAGGAAGTTTTTGAACATACAGTCAGCAAAGATGTGGTCTTATTCAATGCGATGATCATGGGTCTTGCAGTATATGGTGAAGCAGAGGATGCATTGAGACTCTTCTACAGAATGCCAGAATTCGGCTTACAACCCAATGCTGGAACGTTTCTTGGTGCTTTAAGTGCATGCAGCCACTCTGGACTATTGGAAAGTGGGCGCTGGATATTCAGAGAAGTGTCCCTTTCCCCTAGTCTTACATTGGAGCATTGTGCTTGTTATATTGATCTTCTTGCAAGAGTAGGATGCATAGAAGAAGCTATGAAGGTTGTGATTTCCATGCCTTTCAAGCCTAACAATTTTGTCTGGGGTGCTTTGCTCGGAGGCTGCTTGCTCCATTCTAGAGTGGAGTTGGCCCAAGAGGTTTCCAGGAGGCTTGTTGAAGTAGACCCAGACAATTCTGCAGGCTATGTTATGTTGGCAAATGCATTTGCATCTCAGAATCAATGGAGTGATGTCTCGGAGCTGCGGTTAGAAATGAAAGAGAAGGGAATCAAGAAGCAACCAGGAAGTAGTTGGATTGTTGTGGATGGAGTTGTGCATGAGTTTCTCATTGGCTGTTTGTCACATCCTAAAATTGAGAGCATATACCATACATTGGGTGGATTGGTGAAGCATATGAAAGTAGCAAGCCATTGCCTGCTTGTATGCTGTTGTTAAATAAGCCGTGATTGCAGTAACAGGAAATTGCGCAAGTAATTTCTTGTCAAAGCTTGCACCTTTGGTTATATGAGCAAGGAGTATTTTTGAGGGAACTAAACTTCAATGTTGATTTTTTTTTTTATCTTTGACCATTTATCAGCATGACGACAATTTTGAGACTAAACCCCCTGGGTGGTTGTAGATTGTGTTGTGAATAACAAGTAATTAGGTAGCATCCTCCTGCATGAGATGTTCATTTTATGATCACACTCCACTTATACACGACCATTTAAAGGTAACTAATTTTTTTTTTCCATGTATGAATAATTTATTTAATTATATATATCTTGCATCAAATATAAAAAAGTCAGTTTTTTTTGTCAATATTGGTAAGTGAATAAAGCTGTACAATGAAATTACAACTAACAAAATGTGTGATATTTATACATTGTACTGGAAGGTAGTATGAAATTTATCGAATTTATCAAAATCTTTCTTAAAATAATCCATAAAATACATATACTTTCAAGTACCAACATAATTTTACAAGTTATAAAATTTTAAAGGTTAAATTTTACTTTTAGTTTTTTAATTTATTTTTTACATTGAGTTTGGCTCTTCAACTTTATACACATTTCAATTTCGTCCATGTTAAGTCTGTAAAATGGTTTATTTTCATCATTTCCATCACAAAGCTTACGAAACATGATAAGAGTATGATATGATCACTATATACTCACATACGAATATGAGTTCAATTATTTTCTTGCTTGCAATATTTTATTTTTTAAAATAACGATTGACAAAGTTATATTTGTGGCTAGGCAATTTTTTTAAAAGTTACTATTGCTGGTCCTCTAGGCAGTACATTAGTGATTCTGTTCAGATTTTGTAAACTGCTTTTTGAATAGTTGTGTTTTCTTTTATGTTTTGTTCAGAGTGCAAAGGCTTAAATGTGAGGGTGTGCTAAGTCCCTATTTTCTTGTATTTTTCATAGTTAATAGCATTCCTTTTGGGCCTTGTTTAGTTCTAATTTTCTCTTTTTTGCTCAAATTTATTTATCATTGTAAAAATCTTAATTTTTGTGAACATGTGTTAATTTGGAGTTTTTATATAGACTTTTTGTTAATAAGTTTAAAAGTAAATTCTGACGGCTTTGATTACTGTTGCATGTTTGATTCATAACTTTTTCCATAGTTATGTAATTAAATTGATTCTTTTTGCATTGCTTTATTGATTCAATTATTTTTAATTTGGATGTAAGAACGTAATTTTGAAAATGTCAAACAATTTGTAGAGGTGTTGACTTTAGAGTTTAGTGCAGTTCATTTTCTTAGCTTGCTGGTGCAGTGAACTTGAGAGGAGAAGCTTGGGTAATTCTGTGCTGTGATAAACCCTGCAGTTCCAATCCAGTGAAGTTAAGGGTAGTCATTGCTGAAGTGTGAACAAGACTTGAAGTAGGCTGGAAGTGGAGCTGAAGAAACTGGCTGTAGGCTGTCATTTCTAAAGAATTAGAAGCTAAACAGGCTTGGAAACTGCACCTGACCTGAACGTGACTTGATGGAAGAAGCTTGCATGGCAAGCTTGAATAAGCTGGAGATGTGACCTGAAGCTGGTTGGACCAAGGGAAGTAACCTGCTCCTGCAAGTTGGGACTCAAAGAGGCAAAATTAATCAAGCTAAGCTGACCTGCACTAGCCTGGCCTGAAGATTGGAGCTGACTTGTTTTACTTGCTACCTATTAGTCTTGTAATTGTGTTTTAACTAGTCTAGACAGATTGTATATACTTTAGACCTGTCATTGGCAGTTGCTATTATGACTGTTTTTAGGAAGTTTTATAGGTTTTCCAGTTTTAAATCACAGCAGCATATATAAGGCTTGTTCATAGACAGATTTACTTGTTTACAATACAGCTTCCTTAGCATAGTTTTCAATAGTAGTAAAAGCTCTATAGTAGGTCCTGTAATTGGAGTTCTGTCCGTTCATCTGAAGTTCTCTTGCTGCCTTATACTCCAAAGGAGCTAGGTTGCAAGTGCTTCAGAATCTTTGTACTTTCACACCAGTTTACATCAAATTCAAGTTAGTTTACATGCAATTTTACTTTTCTTGCAAACTTCTACAGATTCCTCTACTGCTTTTACCTTTACGTTTCTGTCTTTTACTTTCTTGCACATTTACATTTGATGCTTTTACAATGCTTTCTCACTTCTACATCAGAATTCATTTTTCTGTTGATGATCATGTGGCTTTTACTTTTGTAACCTACTAAACTCAATTATGGATTCGTGCTGAGACTTAGTGAGTATAAAGTAACCGCCTATACACCAAGGAATCCGAAATGATCCTTGGCCATCAAAAGTAAAACCTAATGAACATCAATTGAGAGTTATTGTTTTCTTGTTAGACAGCTTTTACATGCTTTTCTTTACTGCCTTTAGAAGCTTTCTTTAAATTCCCAGTTCTGCATTTGATTTCAATTCCAGCACTTACTTTCTAACCTGTTTTTACTTTCAACAATGCAATTTAATCATTTGAAACTCATTCCAAACGTTTGATTTCAGTTTTGTTCCAGATTACTCATAGGTAGTAATTCTCGTTATCTCCCGGGCACCAGTTTTTCTTTGTTTTGAATGTTGAGTTTTGATTTCTGCTGCTAAATTCCAGTTCCAATTACTGTTTCATGATTGTTTCTACATAAGATTCATGCTTCTGCATTCAATAATTACAGATTTAGCTCTTAGTTTCCAGTTCTAGCCATTTAGTTAGGTTTTCTAGGTAGGTAGTTTGCTAATTTTAGGAATTTGATGTGTATATATTGTCAACATCTGTCTCATTCATTGGTTTATTTATTGGTTTAATCATTCACGAAGTCCTTTTTTTCGCGTGGAATCTCAATTTAGTCCCTTTGTTTTTGGAAATCTCAATTGGGTCCCAAATTTATGAAAATTGTAACAATTGGATCCTTTCCGTTAAATTGTCTCCAACGGCGTTAGTGTGTGTCTGACGTGGCACGCTGTAGTCTGACGTGGATGACGTGCCACGTCAGACACACACTAACGCCGTTGGAGACAATTTAACGGAAAGGATCCAATTGTTGCAATTTTCATAAATTTGGGACCCAATTGAGATTTTCAAAAACAAAGGGACTAAATTGAGAATCCACGCGAAAAAAAGGACTTCGTGAATGATTAAACCATATTTATTTGTTCATTTGGAAGACCTCTCTGCTACTGCACCTTTGTCTGTTAGTAACACTTCACAGAAGAAAAAAGCTTCAGCTACCTACCAAAACTAACGAACACATTTAACTATTAAGTTGTGGGAACCAAAGTACGCATATTCATGGCAGTGTTTACACGTTGTCCCTGTCCACAAACCTAATAATAGCATTGCAAACATGATAGCGTGTTCAGGTTCTGTATACAAGTTTGAGGATTAAAAACTAAAATGAATGGGCAATTTTACAATAAATGCTTCAAATGAATTCTCTAAGATTGTCCCCTAAAAATATGAACATCAAGTACTAAATCTTCTTCGTTTGTTAACTCAAAGACGCAAACATTTCCAGGTTGCAACTTACATTCTTTTGCAAATGGGCTCCAACCTTGAGACAGCTTTGTTGGAACAGCACCAACCAGTTTTACCCGCCATGATTTATTCCCAAACTGTAACGTCACCTGTTTCTTGTGGAAGTACTCTCTCACAAAATCAAGTGGTACACGCTACATCAAATTATATTTGCATCAGCTAGATATGATACATCAATTCTAACTATCAACAAAACTATAACAAATAACTAAAACCGATCACATATGGTGGCTAATAGCAACTTAATTTGCTTCATAACTAAAACCTACCGATCTGAAATCTCCCCTATGATTTGCCCTTATTTTGAGCGTGAAAAAAGGATTTACGGACGTGAACTTTGCTGCTTCTTGCATAGCTCCATTTGTGAATGACATGACAGAAAAACCACATGAATTTAGAATGAACCCTACACAATATTGAAATATCTTGGAAGATGTTATAAAAGTAATTAAAGCTATTATTTACCTTTGATGGAAAAAGTATCAATACATCTAAAGTCTTGGATTTTCGTAAGGTCAACATATTCTCTATCTGATTCAAAGGAAGAAATCTACAGTCATTACTTTACACAAATAGTACGGTGTAATTTGAAAGAATAACCAACTTAAGATTACCTTGTGAACTCGAACATTTATCTTGTGAAATTGGAATTATTGACACTTTAAAACATGGAGCTTGGCTCTCGGTTAGCTCAAAAATGCAAACATCCCCAACATTCAAATAGTTATGTGATACAAAAGCCCTCCATCCCTTGAAAAATTTGCCATTCTTTAATGTAACGTGCCAAGTTCTCCCATCCAAGACTTGAAGGAGGATATCTTGTTTGCCGGTTTCCTTCAAATACTTTTTAGTAAAGATGGACGGAATGACCTGAGTTTATTCTTACAAAAGTTAGGAAATATAAAAATAACGTAATTGTTCCGGCTTCAAACAAAAAATATTGAAAACTATGTTAATGGTTAAAAAGAAGCTTGACAGCTCACCAAAATATATCCATTCACGTTTGTATCCTTCAGGGTAACCATAAAAGAAGGAGTTTCAGATCTGGTTGCACCACTATTCTCTGAAACAATCGAACATGATATGTCATGAAAAAATCACTTAAAAGCTCAAAAGATCCCTATAAAGAAAAGGATGGTCATGAAATAGATAATGTTTTAATCTAACGTTTCCTTTTTAAATAACTCCACAAATCTAGTACCTTGAAGCAGATCAACTTTAACTTGGACGTGCTGAGGTAAACTGGAGCCTGGCCCAATTGGGTGTTTCCTTGGTTTCTTAGAAAGCCCAGGAAGAGATGGTGATGTTGGAGCTACCTCAAACAAAACATTACTAGAACTGTTTTGAGTGTTGTTGGAGGGATAATTTATTTCTACGGCACATGTATTGTATATGTGTACCTCTAATGTACATGTTTGTTGGTATTTGAACGTCACAAGATGACCGTAGCCAAGGGAGTAATAAGTGGCAAATTCCTTCCATCCCTTTTCCAACCAAACATTACCAGTACCGTCTTTAGTCCAACATAGTTCCCATTCAATGCCATCGGGAACCTTGAGAAACAAAGGGTTTAACAATCTACCACCATATTTCCGAGTGAACTCCTTTGGAATCATCTGCAAAACTTTATGTTAGAACACATGAAGAAATTCACAAGTTTCATCCTACATTTATATACCATGACAAAAGTTTCAGTGGAAATGGAAATGAACATAGAGAAAGAGTATGTAAAGGAAATAATGCTCACAATTTTTCCCTTTTGGAGAGTAGTATCCACAATAATCTTGAAGAAGCGGAACTCGGAGGGAAGAGGATCAATTCCTGGGCAAGAAGAAGTCATGGCTGATGTGACTCGGTTGGAATAAAAGGTCCCTGAGGTGAAACTCAGCAGGTAGCTAGCACTAGTGGAATCAGAAACAATGAATCAGCCGCCAAGAAAAACACATAAAAATCACAAAAGCAGCTAGCACGGTAGAGTGAAAATGGTAGACAAACCTGTTCATACAGATGGCACCCACATTGTAAAGCAGAAAAATGGAAACAAATTCAATTCAGAAACATTAATTATTTTCAACTTAGCTACACCTAGGATAGGGTGAGGGCAGAAAGCATTGGCGGCTTGGAACTAGGGTGTTCGCCAAGTGCACCTTATCGACAGGAAATAGAGAAAATATCTTATGATGATTCTGCATTTATCCATCAAGCTTCTTAGTGTGAGGCAAAACCAGTATGCAATTAATTTGATCTGATGATCTTCGGGGTTTTAAACTGTGAAAAAAGTAACAAAAAATCTTTTCTTATCCTGAGCAGGTTCAACCACGAGTAGGAGTTTAACATATGGCTACGGGTGGACAAAATAAACTGTACTGGACTGTATTGTTAAAAACTACACTAAACTAAAAACTAGTTTATCGGAACTGAACTAAAAAGTAATTCAGATGAAATGAAATGAACTATAATTTGCTTTATGAAACTGCAGTATACTAAACTGGTCTAAATTGCAATGAATTATAATATAAATTGAAGTGAACTAACTGTACTAATTTTTAGAATATATTCAATAGTTTTTTCTGGAAAAAAAAAATTCTAAAACAGAAACTGATAAAACAAAATAAGTTTCACTGTAAATTCAAATCTGCCCCATGTGTTGGTACCTAAAACCAAGAAGCAGTTTTATGAACACAAGGCCTGATAACATCATTCCTTATAGGATAAACAACATTCAGAAAGTGTAAACACAGAACATAATACTTCAAAAATGAAGTCAGCAAGTTGAGTGACTCCACAATATTATCATCCATAACATATGAAAGCCACGTAACTACTATATACTATTTCCGGATCCATCTTAATAAGGCACGGGTCCATTGATCTCAAATCAAGAAAATGCATTTCTTTATACCCATCCTAATTAGTAAAGAGGTCACAATTATGACCCATTAGAACAGGGACAATGCATTGAGGTTGACATCCTTAATATATACCTCCTGGAATAGATCCCAATTTCAAGATTAGATTTTTTAAAGAATATATGAGAATTTCATCATTAGATAAGTTGCATTTTGTATTTTCTCTCTGTATCTTAGCCTTTTCATTTCCTCCTTTCATATTATTTTCCATGAAATTACCGTTTCCAGATTTTCGATTTCTTTTCATCCCACATACATATAGCACTCATAATCTTTGCCAACTATGTATAGTCAAAAGGGGTATAACATTCTCCATATTGTTCAGCTTTATCTTCATGAATATCATAAGCCTAACTAAAACTAAAAAGTTCAGTATTTGGAACAATCACTTAATGATTCCCCAAAATCCTCACAGATTTCTCCTAAACTCTATCCTCCTTCAATCAAAACAAACTAGTTATCCAATGTCACCCCGCCGGTCTAAACGCGGAGTAAACATAAAACCAGAGTTAACCAATGTGCCCCATTGACAAAAAAGCAAAAAGATCATATAACACCCTTTCAAAGCAATAATCTTTCATTAGTTTCCATCAAACTCCTCATAAAAAAAGTCTAAGCTTTGAACAACATACAACACTAAAACATACATAATCTTGAAAGAAACCTAGAATTAGCAAAGAAGAAGATAAACACAACACAAGTCATTGAATTCATGAACGGAAAAAGAAAGAGAAAAAGTGTGTAAAAGAAAGACACCAGTGGCAAATGCAGCAAGCCTCCCTCAGCCCCAAACATTAAGACGCCTCGCTCAGGCCACAAATGTCAGGGTCACGGTGAGCAGTAGCACGGCAGGACCAGGGCAGGTCACCGTAAGTTGGGTTTTCGTTCAAGCTATCCTTCTCTGACTCACGTTCTAGGACAAAATGGAAAAGGTGGTGTGATGGAAAACAACAAGGTTTAGTTGCTTGATTTCGGAGACACTGAGAGATAGGATTTCAAAGTAAATTTTTGAATTTAAAATAAAATAGATTATAATTAATATAGAATTTAATTGATGTTATTATTAAAAAAAATTATTTGAATTATAATTTAATATAAAATAATACAGTTAACTATAATTTAATATAGTTAAATTATTTTTATTCACTGGTGTAGCAGACTGCACTGACGAGGACACACCATCTCATCGTTGTCGTGGAGTTACTTTTGAAGGACAAAACAAACTTGTGCTATTTTGGGAAACAGCAACATAATGTAGAATGAATCCCCTCTTACCATTCCACTTATGCTACTCACAAACAACTGTTGTCCAAGTGTTGTGTTTTCACTTGCTTCCTAATGTCACAACATTGCTTTATATCAGTTCATTAATAATCTTTTAAATGAAAAATACAGTGTCATAATTACAATATTTTTAGAAGAATATTAGCTCCTGAATAATTATGTAATATATAAATATTAAACCGATTATTAATATAATTTATGCACATATGTTAAATTTTAAATAGATGGTAGTAAATTTGATTTAAGATGTCTACAATTTTTATTAAACATGTGTCTATAATTTCAAATCCTTTTTCTAACAAAATTGTCATAAACTAGACTCGTAACCATTATCTCTTTCCACTTATCTTATTTGCTTGATGTTCACTCTTACTTAATTTTATTTTTATGAAAAATTAATGTAGAATTAATAACATAAAATAAGAATTTGAATTTTCCACGTTAAAATTATTGTTATTATTAGTTTGGATTACTGAGTACATATGTAGGTGGTAAATATAAATTTTAAGTTTGAAATAGATTGTAAGTATTATACCTAGCAGTAAATTTAATTTTCTTACATCAGGTAAAGTTAATTTTGCATTTAACTAACAAAACGTCCTACATATATCAGGTTTTTGTCTTAATATCATGTCGAGTATCAAAATTATTTTATTTTTAATTTATATTAATAATCAGTAATAAAAAAGATAATATCAATCAATTTCAAATTAGTATTTATTTTCAAACATATATTTTTATCATATGAATTTTTATTATTATATTTATCTCTTCAATTATTAATATACTGTTATTTTAATTAATATATTTTCGTATACTTTTTAAAACTACTTTAAACCTGTATTTAAATATTTAATAATTTTATTTTTCTTTATTTTAAATTGCTAGAATAATAAAATTTTCAATTTTCAATTCTATAAGCTGACGACGGCGCCAGTTACTGCCGGAACCAGCGCCGATGTCACAGATGCGTGGGCAACTCTATCAGCACAAGCGCCGCTATCGTTTTGACCTTTTTTCATGCTTAAAACTGTGTGTGGGAAGGATGATGGAGATGGTTCGGTTTGTGGTGTTTCTGTAGGAAGTGGCGAGAAATGAAAGTGATGAAAGGACGAAAAGGAATGGAGGTGTAGAAGGGAAGGAAATGGAATTGAGGAAAAATGGAAAGAAATATGATGTAGCGGGTGATGAAAAGTAGATGTTATCTACCCTTGCAGAAGAACATTTTGACGAAAAATTACAAAGCATGAAGAAGCGAAATTGCGCACCTAAGAAGGAATTAATGTAAGGGAATTGTCTCTAGATTCTCCAACTCGAAACAAATGATATTCTGTCTCCTCCTACGTCAAATTTTCAATTAACCTCCCTCTCACTCTCGGCATTAGCCTTATATAATCTTCACGTTCCTGCAAATTCTACCCAGAAGTCATTATTCACCAAATGGATTGACCCTTTGCCAGAGTTCTTCCTGAATAAACCTTGAGATTTTTCTATTACAGAGTTTTTATGAGAAAACAAAAACCCTAAATAAGAGATTTTTGGATTAAACTTACCTTCACTACGAAACTGACCGATTCTGATTGGGCTCAAGCATGTGAATCCTA
Source organism: Vigna umbellata (assembly GCF_029865625.1). NCBI lineage: Eukaryota > Viridiplantae > Streptophyta > Magnoliopsida > Fabales > Fabaceae > Vigna > Vigna umbellata. The sequence continues at coordinate 42,014,326 of NC_142171.1, forward strand.
CCGTGAGTCCAAAGTTGACAGAAACCATTCAAGAATGCGAGAGAGGATCTCCAAAATGTCACACAGTAGGTTTTTGGAAATGCTAGGGTTTGAAAATGGCTGAGAGTAAATCATGTAGCATGTGTTTGAAAACGTGGAAGATCCCGTGTTTTTGACCAAAATCTGGAAGCTCGAAGAATGTGGAAGCACAACCGTTTTTGTTTTCTTCTGCATCAGAGAATGGCCCACCTTATTGACAGGAAAGAGAAAATATCTTGACTGTGATGATTCTGCCATTAATTTGAACTGATAATCTTGGAGATTTCCAACTCTGAAAAAATCAACAGAAAATCTTTTCTGATCGTGAGCAGGTTCAACTACGTATTACACAAATCTGCATGACAACGGCATTTATGGAGTAGCATCTCATCGTTATGGTGGAAGAGTTACTTTTGAAGCACTACCGAATCCTCTCTTACCATTCCACTTATACTAGTTACAAACAACCCTCCAAGTGTTGTGTTTTCACGTGCTTCGTAAAGGATTTTCACAACATTGTTTTATTCATTAATAATCCTTAAATAAAAAATACAGTGCCATGATTATAACTCTTTGGAAAAAAAATTAGCTACTGAATAATCATGTAAGATATAAATATCGAACCGATTATTAATATAATTTATGCACATATGTTAAATTTAAATAGATGGTAGTATAATTTGATTTAACATGTCTATTTTATTTTTTAACTTTGATTTCTCTTTTTATTGAATACGTGTCTCTAATTTTAAATTCTGTTTCTAACAAAATTTTCATAAGCTTCAAGTTTTAGACTCGTAACCATTATCTTCTACGTATCTTGATTGCTTAATGTTCATTCCTAATTAATTTTTATTTTATGATTAAAAATTAATGTATAACTAATAATATAAAGTAAAAATTTGAATTTTCCATGTTATTATTATTATTACTATTGGTATTATTGTTTGTTATTTTGAATTACTGAATACATATTTATGTGGTAAATATAAATTTTATGTTTGAAATAGATTGTAAGTATTATACTTACCAGTAAATTTAATTCTATTACTTTAAGTAAAGTTAGTTTTGCATTTAACTACCATAACATCCTATATTATTCAGGTTTTAGTCTTAATATCATGTCGGAGTATCATGATTATGTTTAGTTTATATTAATGATACCAATATCTCATTATATTCAATATTAACAATTCAACATCTTACTTATACAATACATTGCTAATATCTATGACAAACATTATATTTCAACTACATAAGAACAATTACAAATATCTCAAAAATCATCATTTGTGTTATCCACATCAAAATACTTTAAATATATATATATATATATATATATATATATATATATATATATATATATATATATATATATATATATATATATATATATATGAGTTTGCTAAATTGCGCACGCTCTTTTTTCAGTGGTATATTTTAGTAATGTATATATACAAGATTTTTGTAGACAAAAATATCCTCATATATTATGGATTTTAAATTTTAAAGTCAAAAGTATTTGAATAACAAGAAAGCTCCAACCCTTACTCACCCTCCTCATTTCTCTCAACCCTTCCTTTTTCATCTCTCACCCCAACATTTTCTCTGCCATTCCTATCATAGCCCCAACTAAAAAAATAAGAAACATTTACGGTTAAACAATTTTTTACAAAAAATGATTTTATAATGAGTTTTCATTTTATAATTTTTGTCTTATCTAATTTTATCTAATTTTCACAAGCATAATGACATTAAAAAATTGGTAATTGGCCTAGAAAAAAATAAAAAACATTCGATGTTAAACAATTTCTCAAAAAAATGATTTTGTAATGAATTTTCATTTTATAATTTTTGTCTTATCTAATTTTCACAGTACAATGATGTTTGAAGGAATTGGTAATTGGCCTAGAGGATTTTTGTAGAGATGTCAATATCCACATATGATGAAATTAGAGAGGTTAGTAAAGATGATAAAATTGAACAGATTTTGAATAAACCTTTGCTTAAAAGCGAATATGCTAATGAATCAACTCTTTACAAATGTAAATTGTTTAACTGTGTTTCTTATTTTTTTCAGTTATGGCTACCGTAAAAATGAGGAAGAAAATGTTAAAGTGATAAAGATAAAAAAAAAGATTGAAAGGAATAACAAGGTGAGTAAGAGTTTATAACTACACTAGAGACGTGTGTGTATATATATATATATATATATATATATATATATATATATATATATATATATTTCATGAGTTAGGTTGAGTATAGGTAATGCGCTGTTTATTATCTGTCCCTCGTCTAAAAATTACTGTTCATTACCCGCCTGTTTCCCTAACAACGCATACGTAAACTTTTAATATCATGTATTACAACACTCTTAAAAGATAATATTTTCAATAGTTGAAAAATTTTGTCCTGTTAGTTTTTCTTTATTTATTTTAATAATTTGACAAGTATATGCACTAAGATAATCCGTATTATTATATAAGTTAGCATATTAGATTAAATCATAAAACTATAACTTTTTATTTATTTTAAGGTGTATTAATTTGTAGTTTTTTTAGTGATAAGTATTAGTAGTGGGCCAGTCTCCAGAAAAAAGAGGTCGGTTGAAGGTAATTTCTTCACGCACCCCTATGTTTACTTCCTTCACCCATACTTTTAGAATTTCAATTATACTATAACTGAAACTAATAGAAAATAATTTTTTAAGTTCTTCCGTGTTTTAGTTATAGTTTCAAACTGTGTAATCATATATATTTTGGATTTCATAATTTGGAGTTCAAAAATTTTATTTTTATATGTTTCATATGGTACAATTTAAAAGGTAGATTTGCATTTTAAATTATACAATTTGTAATAAAAATTTGAATTTTAAATTGTATAATTTGTTATATGAATTTAAAATATATTTCCAAATAGACAAAAAAATCTTCCAAAATCAATCATCTTAGAAAAATCACAAATCGAAATTTTAAATTATATTTTGAATTATATAATTTATAATCTGAATTTATATTTTTGATTATATAATTAATGATATAAACTTAGAAGATGATTTAGAATTTAAATTAAATTTCGAATTATATAATATATAATACAACTTTAAAAACAATCAAAATGTAAATTATATATTTCAAATAGTAAAATCCACAATGAAAAAGTCTCTCCTCCAATAGCACTGTTGTCCCTTTTGATGTGGCTTTCCAAATTTTGAGCCATATTCTCTCCCACAAGGAGAAAATACTAACGCTAGGTTCCAAAGGCATTCTCTCAATAAAATGAAACGGCTCTCCAAAGTTCCCAAATGGAGTTGGGTGTAGGACGTTGCAGGCTTTCGGCAGTGTGGAGGACGCTGATGCTGTGAAAGAAGGGATAATATTAGGATTTTTAATATCTTTTAGTCAAGGATAGTTAGGTAATTTTTGTAAGACTATGGGGGTGTAAAAAAGAAAACATGTAATTGCAGTAAGAAAGACCCCTAGATGAAATCCACGAAGATCCAGTACCCGCCGTTGTGTGTTTGGTGGCCCATATTTGGAGGAGTAAGAAATATAAACGAAGCACCGTTTTTTTCTCACTTTGGCGCTGAGATTGAGAAAAGGGAACTCTCACGAAACTCAACTCTCTCTCTCTTTCTCTCTCTCTCTCTCTCCTTCACCCTCTTCTCTCTGCAGCCAATCCCCATTTCAGATCGAGCCCTTCTTCTTCCTCCACCCTTTCCCATTCGCTGTGGTGACTGCTCTCTCATCTTCACCACCAAGAGTAAGTTCCTCTTCCACACCACTTTCTTCTCATCTCGTATTAACCGTCAGCTTCTCTGACTTTGTCTGCTTTTCCCTCTTTGAACTTTCCGTCTCCTGTTGAATATTTTTATTTGAACTTGTCCCAGCTTAAGTGAATGATATCCAAACAGCTCCCTCTCTTTTGTTCATCTGTTTTGTTCATTTTTAGGCAAGGGCTTTGTTTTTTCATCCTGTGGAGCCAAATGCTTAAATGTTCTGTGACATTGTTCTGCCATTGTAGGTGTTGTTTCGGAAGTTAGGAAGTAGATTTGGAACTGAAAATTTCTTGCACTGTGCCAATGCTGGTGGTGGTTTTCATTAGCAGTCAAAATCTATTAACAATTGGCTAATTGGCGTATATGTGCTGCATGAAGAGTATTTTGATTGTGTCTTTTAGTTTTAATGTTTGATTCACTCTCCCATTTCCGCATCGTGTATATAGTTATGTTACTGCTCCAGATACGCAGTGGATAATCTCAAGTTTTTTTTTTTTTTTTTTTTTTTTTTTTTTTTTTGTAGTTACTTGACTCACATTTAGACTATAGTGGTGGATGCTGTGGTGTGCGGTTTTTCCTCGGACCTATGACTAGACCATTTGGAGAATTGACAAGCAATAACAGTGCCGCTGGAAGGATGAGTACTGAACAATCTGAATTGTCTGAAAAAACACAGTTAAGGACTGAGCATTTACTAAAGGAACAACGGGAGTCTGGTACTGTGTTAACCAGTTCAGTTATCCATGAAAAATCAAATCAAGTTTCTGCTAATGCGACAGAGAATTCTGTTATTTTACTATAATAATAAAACATATTAAAAGAATTAAAAATTTAATATTTTAAATGAAAAAATTAAATTAGAAATATTATTTATTTAAATTTGATAATCAAAATATTTTTTTTTAATATAATAAATATTCAATTACTGTAATATTTTTTTTATATAATTAAATATATATTAATATTTTAATTTATAAAATATTATTTATTAAAATAAAAAAAAATATATTATAAAATTAAAAAAACTTTAAAAAAAATGTTAACCAGTTACCGTTCCAAACAAGGTTAACATATTTTTCTAGTTTTTTTTTGTTTTTAATTTTTTAATATGTTTTATTTATTTTGGTTTATTAAATAATATTTTATAAATTAAAATATTAATATATATCTAATTATATTAAAATATTAATTTAATTAAATATTTATTAAATAAAAAATATTTATTTATTATTGAATTAAAACAAATAAACTTTTAATTTATTATTTTTTTAATTTAAAATATTAAATTTTATTTCGTAATTTATTATTATTATTATTAAATAAAAATTAAAAAGGTAAATTAAAAGAAATAAAAAAAAAATAACCAGCAGACGGTTAAGTGTTATTAACGAAAAGGACATAATAGAATTTTTTGGAGATATGCTGGGACGGAGAACTATTCCTTATGTTTTCTCCTATATTCTTTTATAAAGTTGGTTAAATCATATCTATACCTTATATGAATTAATATATACGTCTTGGAATGATAACAGGTTATGTTGGACACAGATCTACCTGTAACTTGACCCAAAAAAAGTTTATTCGTTACTCAATTTGTTACCAGCATAAATATTTACTTAAAAAATATTTATGAATATTTTAAAATCTAAATATCTTTATGAATATATGCATATATTCATAAATATTTAAAAAAATATATTTTTATAATTTATTAAAATAAAATTATAAAAATATATAAAATAAAATATAAATTAAATTAAATATTAATTAAAATTTAATTTTATAAAAATATAAATTAATATTAATTTTAATTAAATTTAACTTAATAAAATATAAATTAAATATTTATTTTTATTTTTTTACTGTTAACAAATATAATACGATAATATAATACATATACCCGTATAAGAAGGTATTTTAATCCTTTATCTACAACCCACAACAAAAATCTTTTTTGGCATCCCGTTGTATTCATCTCTCTGGTTGAGCCCATTTTTATCTCTATCTTTTTAACAGTACATGTCAAAAACTACTGCAATATGTCAACCATTAATGGTAGGTTTCTTTGACTGAAAAAACATATTGTTATAATTTGTCCTAACTTAGTAGCAGTGTTTTTGTTTGAAAGCAGTTTTTGTCCTTCCTTGGGATAGCAAGGAGTTACTAGTTTTTTTTTTTCCTTGGTACATGCCATGTTCATATTGGAGCGTGACAATGAGAGTTCTTAATCAATAATCTTGTCTTCTGCAAGCTTGCAATGATGGAGGACGACTCCTAAAAAGAACATATGTTAACACAACATTCGTTGACATCAAATATGTAACAATTGCAACTTACTTCAAATGAAAATTGAATCAAACAAGCATGTTCACCCTGTCTCACGAGTTGGTCGTTCCCACCACCCAAAAGTTCAAACCCATCGTTGCACTCCTTCACTCTCCCTGTTCATGTTCCATTGCAGAACCCACCAACCTTGCCGACCTCCTACAAGGCAACCTTCCATATTCGTATCTTCACCAAATCCACACACGCATTTTCCAACTTGGTGCACACCAAGACAACCTCGTTGCCACGCGCCTCATTGGACACTACCCATCACGCATTGCTCTTCGCGTCTTTCACCATCTCCAAAATCCAAACATCTTTCCTTTCAATGCCATCATCAGAGTTCTCGCCCAAGAGGGTAACTTTTTTCACGCCTTTTCTCTGTTCAAAGATTTGAAACGGCATCCACTTTCGCCCAACGACTTTACTTTCTCTTTCCTCCTTAAGGCATGCTTTCGGTCCAAAGATCTCCGTCACGTAGAACAGATTCATGTCCACATTCAGAAGACGGGTTTCCTCTCTGACCCTTCTGTTTGCAATGGCTTGGTTTCTGTGTACGCGAAAGGGTACAACCACTTGCCATCTGCCCGAAAAGTGTTTGATGAAATTCCTGACAAAAGGGTAGTCAGTTGTTGGACTAGTTTGATCTCTGGTTTTGCTCGGTCTGGACAGAGTGAGGAGGCTTTGCGGCTTTTCCATGTGATGATTAGTCAGAACTTGCTTCCCCAAAGTGATACTATGGTCAGTGTTCTATCAGCCTGTTCTAGCCTTGAGGTGCCAAAAATTGAGAAATGGATTAACATTCTTTCAGAATTGATTGGTGATGGAGTGAGTACTAGAGAAACTTACTGTGATTCAGTTAACACGGCGCTGGTTTATTTGTTAGGTAAATGGGAGAAAGTTGAGAAGAGTAGAGAAGGGTTTGATCGAATTTCTGCAATAGGAAAAAGAAGCGTGGTTCCTTGGAATGCTATGATAAATACATATGTTCAAAACGGTTATCCTGTGGAGGGCTTAAGTCTTTTCCGTATGATGGTAGAAGAACCAGCCACTACACCTAACCATATCACAATGGTTAGTGTGCTTTCAGCATGTGCTCAAATTGGTGATTTGAGTTTTGGAAGTTGGGTTCACGATCACCTAATATCTCTAGGACATAAAGACACCATTGCCTCAAACCAAATTCTCGCCACATCTTTAATTAACATGTATTCAAAATGTGGCAATTTGGATAAGGCAAAGGAAGTTTTTGAACATACAGTCAGCAAAGATGTGGTCTTATTCAATGCGATGATCATGGGTCTTGCAGTATATGGTGAAGCAGAGGATGCATTGAGACTCTTCTACAGAATGCCAGAATTCGGCTTACAACCCAATGCTGGAACGTTTCTTGGTGCTTTAAGTGCATGCAGCCACTCTGGACTATTGGAAAGTGGGCGCTGGATATTCAGAGAAGTGTCCCTTTCCCCTAGTCTTACATTGGAGCATTGTGCTTGTTATATTGATCTTCTTGCAAGAGTAGGATGCATAGAAGAAGCTATGAAGGTTGTGATTTCCATGCCTTTCAAGCCTAACAATTTTGTCTGGGGTGCTTTGCTCGGAGGCTGCTTGCTCCATTCTAGAGTGGAGTTGGCCCAAGAGGTTTCCAGGAGGCTTGTTGAAGTAGACCCAGACAATTCTGCAGGCTATGTTATGTTGGCAAATGCATTTGCATCTCAGAATCAATGGAGTGATGTCTCGGAGCTGCGGTTAGAAATGAAAGAGAAGGGAATCAAGAAGCAACCAGGAAGTAGTTGGATTGTTGTGGATGGAGTTGTGCATGAGTTTCTCATTGGCTGTTTGTCACATCCTAAAATTGAGAGCATATACCATACATTGGGTGGATTGGTGAAGCATATGAAAGTAGCAAGCCATTGCCTGCTTGTATGCTGTTGTTAAATAAGCCGTGATTGCAGTAACAGGAAATTGCGCAAGTAATTTCTTGTCAAAGCTTGCACCTTTGGTTATATGAGCAAGGAGTATTTTTGAGGGAACTAAACTTCAATGTTGATTTTTTTTTTTATCTTTGACCATTTATCAGCATGACGACAATTTTGAGACTAAACCCCCTGGGTGGTTGTAGATTGTGTTGTGAATAACAAGTAATTAGGTAGCATCCTCCTGCATGAGATGTTCATTTTATGATCACACTCCACTTATACACGACCATTTAAAGGTAACTAATTTTTTTTTCCATGTATGAATAATTTATTTAATTATATATATCTTGCATCAAATATAAAAAAGTCAGTTTTTTTTGTCAATATTGGTAAGTGAATAAAGCTGTACAATGAAATTACAACTAACAAAATGTGTGATATTTATACATTGTACTGGAAGGTAGTATGAAATTTATCGAATTTATCAAAATCTTTCTTAAAATAATCCATAAAATACATATACTTTCAAGTACCAACATAATTTTACAAGTTATAAAATTTTAAAGGTTAAATTTTACTTTTAGTTTTTTAATTTATTTTTTACATTGAGTTTGGCTCTTCAACTTTATACACATTTCAATTTCGTCCATGTTAAGTCTGTAAAATGGTTTATTTTCATCATTTCCATCACAAAGCTTACGAAACATGATAAGAGTATGATATGATCACTATATACTCACATACGAATATGAGTTCAATTATTTTCTTGCTTGCAATATTTTATTTTTTAAAATAACGATTGACAAAGTTATATTTGTGGCTAGGCAATTTTTTTAAAAGTTACTATTGCTGGTCCTCTAGGCAGTACATTAGTGATTCTGTTCAGATTTTGTAAACTGCTTTTTGAATAGTTGTGTTTTCTTTTATGTTTTGTTCAGAGTGCAAAGGCTTAAATGTGAGGGTGTGCTAAGTCCCTATTTTCTTGTATTTTTCATAGTTAATAGCATTCCTTTTGGGCCTTGTTTAGTTCTAATTTTCTCTTTTTTGCTCAAATTTATTTATCATTGTAAAAATCTTAATTTTTGTGAACATGTGTTAATTTGGAGTTTTTATATAGACTTTTTGTTAATAAGTTTAAAAGTAAATTCTGACGGCTTTGATTACTGTTGCATGTTTGATTCATAACTTTTTCCATAGTTATGTAATTAAATTGATTCTTTTTGCATTGCTTTATTGATTCAATTATTTTTAATTTGGATGTAAGAACGTAATTTTGAAAATGTCAAACAATTTGTAGAGGTGTTGACTTTAGAGTTTAGTGCAGTTCATTTTCTTAGCTTGCTGGTGCAGTGAACTTGAGAGGAGAAGCTTGGGTAATTCTGTGCTGTGATAAACCCTGCAGTTCCAATCCAGTGAAGTTAAGGGTAGTCATTGCTGAAGTGTGAACAAGACTTGAAGTAGGCTGGAAGTGGAGCTGAAGAAACTGGCTGTAGGCTGTCATTTCTAAAGAATTAGAAGCTAAACAGGCTTGGAAACTGCACCTGACCTGAACGTGACTTGATGGAAGAAGCTTGCATGGCAAGCTTGAATAAGCTGGAGATGTGACCTGAAGCTGGTTGGACCAAGGGAAGTAACCTGCTCCTGCAAGTTGGGACTCAAAGAGGCAAAATTAATCAAGCTAAGCTGACCTGCACTAGCCTGGCCTGAAGATTGGAGCTGACTTGTTTTACTTGCTACCTATTAGTCTTGTAATTGTGTTTTAACTAGTCTAACAGATTGTATATACTTTAGACCTGTCATTGGCAGTTGCTATTATGACTGTTTTTAGGAAGTTTTATAGGTTTTCCAGTTTTAAATCACAGCAGCATATATAAGGCTTGTTCATAGACAGATTTACTTGTTTACAATACAGCTTCCTTAGCATAGTTTTCAATAGTAGTAAAAGCTCTAGAGTAGGTCCTGTAATTGGAGTTCTGTCCGTTCATCTGAAGTTCTCTTGCTGCCTTATACTCCAAAGGAGCTAGGTTGCAAGTGCTTCAGAATCTTTGTACTTTCACACCAGTTTACATCAAATTCAAGTTAGTTTACATGCAATTTTACTTTTCTTGCAAACTTCTACAGATTCCTCTACTGCTTTTACCTTTACGTTTCTGTCTTTTACTTTCTTGCACATTTACATTTGATGCTTTTACAATGCTTTCTCACTTCTACATCAGAATTCATTTTTCTGTTGATGATCATGTGGCTTTTACTTTTGTAACCTACTAAACTCAATTATGGATTCGTGCTGAGACTTAGTGAGTATAAAGTAACCGCCTATACACCAAGGAATCCGAAATGATCCTTGGCCATCAAAAGTAAAACCTAATGAACATCAATTGAGAGTTATTGTTTTCTTGTTAGACAGCTTTTACATGCTTTTCTTTACTGCCTTTAGAAGCTTTCTTTAAATTCCCAGTTCTGCATTTGATTTCAATTCCAGCACTTACTTTCTAACCTGTTTTTACTTTCAACAATGCAATTTAATCATTTGAAACTCATTCCAAACGTTTGATTTCAGTTTTGTTCCAGATTACTCATAGGTAGTAATTCTCGTTATCTCCCGGGCACCAGTTTTTCTTTGTTTTGAATGTTGAGTTTTGATTTCTGCTGCTAAATTCCAGTTCCAATTACTGTTTCATGATTGTTTCTACATAAGATTCATGCTTCTGCATTCAATAATTACAGATTTAGCTCTTAGTTTCCAGTTCTAGCCATTTAGTTAGGTTTTCTAGGTAGGTAGTTTGCTAATTTTAGGAATTTGATGTGTATATATTGTCAACATCTGTCTCATTCATTGGTTTATTTATTGGTTTAATCATTCACGAAGTCCTTTTTTTCGCGTGGAATCTCAATTTAGTCCCTTTGTTTTTGGAAATCTCAATTGGGTCCCAAATTTATGAAAATTGTAACAATTGGATCCTTTCCGTTAAATTGTCTCCAACGGCGTTAGTGTGTGTCTGACGTGGCACGCTGTAGTCTGACGTGGATGACGTGCCACGTCAGACACACACTAACGCCGTTGGAGACAATTTAACGGAAAGGATCCAATTGTTGCAATTTTCATAAATTTGGGACCCAATTGAGATTTTCAAAAACAAAGGGACTAAATTGAGAATCCACGCGAAAAAAAGGACTTCGTGAATGATTAAACCATATTTATTTGTTCATTTGGAAGACCTCTCTGCTACTGCACCTTTGTCTGTTAGTAACACTTCACAGAAGAAAAAAGCTTCAGCTACCTACCAAAACTAACGAACACATTTAACTATTAAGTTGTGGGAACCAAAGTACGCATATTCATGGCAGTGTTTACACGTTGTCCCTGTCCACAAACCTAATAATAGCATTGCAAACATGATAGCGTGTTCAGGTTCTGTATACAAGTTTGAGGATTAAAAACTAAAATGAATGGGCAATTTTACAATAAATGCTTCAAATGAATTCTCTAAGATTGTCCCCTAAAAATATGAACATCAAGTACTAAATCTTCTTCGTTTGTTAACTCAAAGACGCAAACATTTCCAGGTTGCAACTTACATTCTTTTGCAAATGGGCTCCAACCTTGAGACAGCTTTGTTGGAACAGCACCAACCAGTTTTACCCGCCATGATTTATTCCCAAACTGTAACGTCACCTGTTTCTTGTGGAAGTACTCTCTCACAAAATCAAGTGGTACACGCTACATCAAATTATATTTGCATCAGCTAGATATGATACATCAATTCTAACTATCAACAAAACTATAACAAATAACTAAAACCGATCACATATGGTGGCTAATAGCAACTTAATTTGCTTCATAACTAAAACCTACCGATCTGAAATCTCCCCTATGATTTGCCCTTATTTTGAGCGTGAAAAAAGGATTTACGGACGTGAACTTTGCTGCTTCTTGCATAGCTCCATTTGTGAATGACATGACAGAAAAACCACATGAATTTAGAATGAACCCTACACAATATTGAAATATCTTGGAAGATGTTATAAAAGTAATTAAAGCTATTATTTACCTTTGATGGAAAAAGTATCAATACATCTAAAGTCTTGGATTTTCGTAAGGTCAACATATTCTCTATCTGATTCAAAGGAAGAAATCTACAGTCATTACTTTACACAAATAGTACGGTGTAATTTGAAAGAATAACCAACTTAAGATTACCTTGTGAACTCGAACATTTATCTTGTGAAATTGGAATTATTGACACTTTAAAACATGGAGCTTGGCTCTCGGTTAGCTCAAAAATGCAAACATCCCCAACATTCAAATAGTTATGTGATACAAAAGCCCTCCATCCCTTGAAAAATTTGCCATTCTTTAATGTAACGTGCCAAGTTCTCCCATCCAAGACTTGAAGGAGGATATCTTGTTTGCCGGTTTCCTTCAAATACTTTTTAGTAAAGATGGACGGAATGACCTGAGTTTATTCTTACAAAAGTTAGGAAATATAAAAATAACGTAATTGTTCCGGCTTCAAACAAAAAATATTGAAAACTATGTTAATGGTTAAAAAGAAGCTTGACAGCTCACCAAAATATATCCATTCACGTTTGTATCCTTCAGGGTAACCATAAAAGAAGGAGTTTCAGATCTGGTTGCACCACTATTCTCTGAAACAATCGAACATGATATGTCATGAAAAAATCACTTAAAAGCTCAAAAGATCCCTATAAAGAAAAGGATGGTCATGAAATAGATAATGTTTTAATCTAACGTTTCCTTTTTAAATAACTCCACAAATCTAGTACCTTGAAGCAGATCAACTTTAACTTGGACGTGCTGAGGTAAACTGGAGCCTGGCCCAATTGGGTGTTTCCTTGGTTTCTTAGAAAGCCCAGGAAGAGATGGTGATGTTGGAGCTACCTCAAACAAAACATTACTAGAACTGTTTTGAGTGTTGTTGGAGGGATAATTTATTTCTACGGCACATGTATTGTATATGTGTACCTCTAATGTACATGTTTGTTGGTATTTGAACGTCACAAGATGACCGTAGCCAAGGGAGTAATAAGTGGCAAATTCCTTCCATCCCTTTTCCAACCAAACATTACCAGTACCGTCTTTAGTCCAACATAGTTCCCATTCAATGCCATCGGGAACCTTGAGAAACAAAGGGTTTAACAATCTACCACCATATTTCCGAGTGAACTCCTTTGGAATCATCTGCAAAACTTTATGTTAGAACACATGAAGAAATTCACAAGTTTCATCCTACATTTATATACCATGACAAAAGTTTCAGTGGAAATGGAAATGAACATAGAGAAAGAGTATGTAAAGGAAATAATGCTCACAATTTTTCCCTTTTGGAGAGTAGTATCCACAATAATCTTGAAGAAGCGGAACTCGGAGGGAAGAGGATCAATTCCTGGGCAAGAAGAAGTCATGGCTGATGTGACTCGGTTGGAATAAAAGGTCCCTGAGGTGAAACTCAGCAGGTAGCTAGCACTAGTGGAATCAGAAACAATGAATCAGCCGCCAAGAAAAACACATAAAAATCACAAAAGCAGCTAGCACGGTAGAGTGAAAATGGTAGACAAACCTGTTCATACAGATGGCACCCACATTGTAAAGCAGAAAAATGGAAACAAATTCAATTCAGAAACATTAATTATTTTCAACTTAGCTACACCTAGGATAGGGTGAGGGCAGAAAGCATTGGCGGCTTGGAACTAGGGTGTTCGCCAAGTGCACCTTATCGACAGGAAATAGAGAAAATATCTTATGATGATTCTGCATTTATCCATCAAGCTTCTTAGTGTGAGGCAAAACCAGTATGCAATTAATTTGATCTGATGATCTTCGGGGTTTTAAACTGTGAAAAAAGTAACAAAAAATCTTTTCTTATCCTGAGCAGGTTCAACCACGAGTAGGAGTTTAACATATGGCTACGGGTGGACAAAATAAACTGTACTGGACTGTATTGTTAAAAACTACACTAAACTAAAAACTAGTTTATCGGAACTGAACTAAAAAGTAATTCAGATGAAATGAAATGAACTATAATTTGCTTTATGAAACTGCAGTATACTAAACTGGTCTAAATTGCAATGAATTATAATATAAATTGAAGTGAACTAACTGTACTAATTTTTAGAATATATTCAATAGTTTTTTCTGGAAAAAAAAAATTCTAAAACAGAAACTGATAAAACAAAATAAGTTTCACTGTAAATTCAAATCTGCCCCATGTGTTGGTACCTAAAACCAAGAAGCAGTTTTATGAACACAAGGCCTGATAACATCATTCCTTATAGGATAAACAACATTCAGAAAGTGTAAACACAGAACATAATACTTCAAAAATGAAGTCAGCAAGTTGAGTGACTCCACAATATTATCATCCATAACATATGAAAGCCACGTAACTACTATATACTATTTCCGGATCCATCTTAATAAGGCACGGGTCCATTGATCTCAAATCAAGAAAATGCATTTCTTTATACCCATCCTAATTAGTAAAGAGGTCACAATTATGACCCATTAGAACAGGGACAATGCATTGAGGTTGACATCCTTAATATATACCTCCTGGAATAGATCCCAATTTCAAGATTAGATTTTTTAAAGAATATATGAGAATTTCATCATTAGATAAGTTGCATTTTGTATTTTCTCTCTGTATCTTAGCCTTTTCATTTCCTCCTTTCATATTATTTTCCATGAAATTACCGTTTCCAGATTTTCGATTTCTTTTCATCCCACATACATATAGCACTCATAATCTTTGCCAACTATGTATAGTCAAAAGGGGTATAACATTCTCCATATTGTTCAGCTTTATCTTCATGAATATCATAAGCCTAACTAAAACTAAAAAGTTCAGTATTTGGAACAATCACTTAATGATTCCCCAAAATCCTCACAGATTTCTCCTAAACTCTATCCTCCTTCAATCAAAACAAACTAGTTATCCAATGTCACCCCGCCGGTCTAAACGCGGAGTAAACATAAAACCAGAGTTAACCAATGTGCCCCATTGACAAAAAAGCAAAAAGATCATATAACACCCTTTCAAAGCAATAATCTTTCATTAGTTTCCATCAAACTCCTCATAAAAAAAGTCTAAGCTTTGAACAACATACAACACTAAAACATACATAATCTTGAAAGAAACCTAGAATTAGCAAAGAAGAAGATAAACACAACACAAGTCATTGAATTCATGAACGGAAAAAGAAAGAGAAAAAGTGTGTAAAAGAAAGACACCAGTGGCAAATGCAGCAAGCCTCCCTCAGCCCCAAACATTAAGACGCCTCGCTCAGGCCACAAATGTCAGGGTCACGGTGAGCAGTAGCACGGCAGGACCAGGGCAGGTCACCGTAAGTTGGGTTTTCGTTCAAGCTATCCTTCTCTGACTCACGTTCTAGGACAAAATGGAAAAGGTGGTGTGATGGAAAACAACAAGGTTTAGTTGCTTGATTTCGGAGACACTGAGAGATAGGATTTCAAAGTAAATTTTTGAATTTAAAATAAAATAGATTATAATTAATATAGAATTTAATTGATGTTATTATTAAAAAAAATTATTTGAATTATAATTTAATATAAAATAATACAGTTAACTATAATTTAATATAGTTAAATTATTTTTATTCACTGGTGTAGCAGACTGCACTGACGAGGACACACCATCTCATCGTTGTCGTGGAGTTACTTTTGAAGGACAAAACAAACTTGTGCTATTTTGGGAAACAGCAACATAATGTAGAATGAATCCCCTCTTACCATTCCACTTATGCTACTCACAAACAACTGTTGTCCAAGTGTTGTGTTTTCACTTGCTTCCTAATGTCACAACATTGCTTATATCAGTTCATTAATAATCTTTTAAATGAAAAATACAGTGTCATAATTACAATATTTTTAGAAGAATATTAGCTCCTGAATAATTATGTAATATATAAATATTAAACCGATTATTAATATAATTTATGCACATATGTTAAATTTTAAATAGATGGTAGTAAATTTGATTTAAGATGTCTACAATTTTTATTAAACATGTGTCTATAATTTCAAATCCTTTTTCTAACAAAATTGTCATAAACTAGACTCGTAACCATTATCTCTTTCCACTTATCTTATTTGCTTGATGTTCACTCTTACTTAATTTTATTTTTATGAAAAATTAATGTAGAATTAATAACATAAAATAAGAATTTGAATTTTCCACGTTAAAATTATTGTTATTATTAGTTTGGATTACTGAGTACATATGTAGGTGGTAAATATAAATTTTAAGTTTGAAATAGATTGTAAGTATTATACCTAGCAGTAAATTTAATTTTCTTACATCAGGTAAAGTTAATTTTGCATTTAACTAACAAAACGTCCTACATATATCAGGTTTTTGTCTTAATATCATGTCGAGTATCAAAATTATTTTATTTTTAATTTATATTAATAATCAGTAATAAAAAAGATAATATCAATCAATTTCAAATTAGTATTTATTTTCAAACATATATTTTTATCATATGAATTTTTATTATTATATTTATCTCTTCAATTATTAATATACTGTTATTTTAATTAATATATTTTCGTATACTTTTTAAAACTACTTTAAACCTGTATTTAAATATTTAATAATTTTATTTTTCTTTATTTTAAATTGCTAGAATAATAAAATTTTCAATTTTCAATTCTATAAGCTGACGACGGCGCCAGTTACTGCCGGAACCAGCGCCGATGTCACAGATGCGTGGGCAACTCTATCAGCACAAGCGCCGCTATCGTTTTGACCTTTTTTCATGCTTAAAACTGTGTGTGGGAAGGATGATGGAGATGGTTCGGTTTGTGGTGTTTCTGTAGGAAGTGGCGAGAAATGAAAGTGATGAAAGGACGAAAAGGAATGGAGGTGTAGAAGGGAAGGAAATGGAATTGAGGAAAAATGGAAAGAAATATGATGTAGCGGGTGATGAAAAGTAGATGTTATCTACCCTTGCAGAAGAACATTTTGACGAAAAATTACAAAGCATGAAGAAGCGAAATTGCGCACCTAAGAAGGAATTAATGTAAGGGAATTGTCTCTAGATTCTCCAACTCGAAACAAATGATATTCTGTCTCCTCCTACGTCAAATTTTCAATTAACCTCCCTCTCACTCTCGGCATTAGCCTTATATAATCTTCACGTTCCTGCAAATTCTACCCAGAAGTCATTATTCACCAAATGGATTGACCCTTTGCCAGAGTTCTTCCTGAATAAACCTTGAGATTTTTCTATTACAGAGTTTTTATGAGAAAACAAAACCCTAAATAAGAGATTTTGGATTAAACTTACCTTCACTACGAAACTGACCGATTCTGATTGGGCTCAAGCATGTGAATCCTACCGTGAGTCCAAAGTTGACAGAAACCATTCAAGAATGCAAGAGAGGATCTCCAAAATGTCACACAGTAGGTTTTTGGAAATGCTAGGGTTTGAAAATGGCTGAGAGTAAATCATGTAGCATGTGTTTGAAAACGTGGAAGATCCCGTGTTTTTGACCAAAATCTGGAAGCTCGAAGAATGTGGAAGCACAACCGTTTTTGTTTTCTTCTGCATCAGAGAATGGCCCACCTTATTGACAGGAAAGAGAAAATATCTTGACTGTGATGATTCTGCCATTAATTTGAACTGATAATCTTGGAGATTTCCAACTCTGAAAAATCAACAGAAAATCTTTTCTGATCGTGAGCAGGTTCAACTACGTATTACACAAATCTGCATGACAACGGCATTTATGGAGTAGCATCTCATCGTTATGGTGGAAGAGTTACTTTTGAAGCACTACCGAATCCTCTCTTACCATTCCACTTATACTAGTTACAAACAACCCTCCAAGTGTTGTGTTTTCACGTGCTTCGTAAAGGATTTTCACAACATTGTTTTATTCATTAATAATCCTTAAATAAAAAATACAGTGCCATGATTATAACTCTTTGGAAAAAAAATTAGCTACTGAATAATCATGTAAGATATAAATATCGAACCGATTATTAATATAATTTATGCACATATGTTAAATTTAAATAGATGGTAGTATAATTTGATTTAACATGTCTATTGTAACATCCCAAAATACAGTAATCACTATAATTCAGAATTAATTACAATTAACAGTAATCATAAACAGTCTTTGCATTAAAACAGAAATAAAAGCCTACTGGCTAATATTTACAGTAGCTGCTCCAAAATAAAACAGCAAATTACAGTACAACTTACAATGTTCAGAATTCCTCTAATTTACTAAAACCAGTACTGATTTACATGTCTGCATAATTATATACAGTATACCAAAATACAGTACAGCACTTTACAGTGTTCATAAACTAATCAAAATATAAAACAGTTCTGGATAAAACGCTTCTGCAGTACTGTACACAGAACTGTTAAAATACAGTACAGAAAATAACTAACAGCTACTATGGATCTAATCTCTACTGCTCCGATTTAACTTCCACTTCTACCAAGTTGGCATCCTCCAAATTTTCTTCTTCCAGCATTGTTTCAAGGGATGCACCACCATCTGCTCACATCCACAACGGATGATCATTGCATTTGACAAGACGGAAGTACATGGACAATAGACAACACAATGGAAAACGCAAGGGTAAGCTTATAATATTTAATTTATACAATTAACACATACGTTCACATATCAATTCAAGCGTGCAGCACATAAATTATCAATTCGCAATCATAAAATAAATATAAAAGACAGACTGTCCGGACTGTATGAACCATGTAGTTACAAGCGTCCTTGCACCCGAGTGATGTAGTAACTGGATAACATTAAACAGCTGCCACTCGAGGTTAGTCCCTCGCCCATATCTAAGCGATGAACGAAGAACCTCCTGCCATTCCCACGCATGACTACCCCCTTCTACGTGAAGATGAGTATCACGGAATATCAGGACGGACAGCGAGTCCTAACTTATCCAGGTTCATACTTTACCATTCAATATTTCACATTCAACACATCAGAGACGTTCCTCCTTGGAACGCTCTTTAATATCCACTTCCAATAATTTCTTCAAAATATATCATTCGTTCATAATAACCAGTTCTCTTTATTCCCTTTCTCATTCTGTGTTTCATTCCCTTAACATTTTACAACATTCATTCTTTGATCAAATAAAACGAAAGTATTACAGTACTTTTGACCACGCGTTTCTGAATAAAAGAAACGAACCGTGTACTCACTTAATACGTTTCAATACTTAATAATTTGAAAATACTGATCTTTTAAAAGAGGTGGATGATACTTAGAAAGATTTTGAGTGTACAGAGTTCAGGTAGAATCCAAAGGATAAAACCAGTAAGAAAATGTTTAGATAAACAACCAATATAATTGAATTTCAGAAAACAGCACTGCCAGTCAAAGAACGAACGTTCAGAATTTAAATTTGGACGAACATCAATTACGTTCGCTCAGAACTCAATAATAAGGACGAGCGTTCAGTTAGAAACCGAACCCTGCTGTGGACGAATGCTAGGTCAATGACCAAGCACGAATCAGCACTAACGCTGGTTATAACCCAAGCGCTTTATAGGACGAGCGTTTCGGTATAGGACCGAACGCCAACTTTGGACGAACGTTCAGTATAAGGACGAACGCTCTCTAGAACTAACGTTCGACATAAGGTCGAACAACAATAAGGACGAACGCTCGACATGAGGCCGAACGTCATTGAGGACGAACGCTCGACTTAAGACCGAACGTCACTTATTTATAAAGTTTTAAATATTGATCTATACTGAGCAGAACGAACGCTCATTCACTCAATTGGGGGACGCTCGTTCTCGAGCAGAATTCATTCCAAATGAATGAATTCCAATCTAAGTCATGTTAACCAAAAACCGAACGGTCCAAGACCGTACAGTGACGAACGTCCTTTTAGCAACAGAGAATGATCAGAAAATTTAGATTTTTCACACTTAGCAGAATTTTTCCAGATTTCCATTTTCCAACTTTATACTTCCATTTCAGGTTTAATTCCCTTCAAACATCATCATCATGCAGATTTCAACATTTAAAATCATTCCAACCACACAATAGCCATTCTCCATTCATCCATAATCAACTCAACATGCATTTAAAACAAATTCAACATCAAATATAATTCATACAAGCCGTATCAGTTCATGACAGATTCATCCAAACCAGAATGCATATCAGATATCAGTGATCATTTCTAACAACTCAACTTTATATTTTTCACACATGCAAAACAAACCAGAAATCATATTCCATATCAGTAAACGTTTCTAAATACTCAAACATCATGCTTTCCATATATGCATCTCAGATCATAAATCAAACAGTATAAATTAAACATATAAACTTCCCTTACCTGTTACTGCAGTGAAATTCCAATTGTTTAAGGTTTATCTTGATCACTCACAGTTCTCTACCCAAATGAATTCACTCCACGACTTTCACTAAATCTAAAATACCAAAATAACATAAAGATCAAACCTATAACTCATTCATGCAACCAGAATTTTGATTAGCATGAACTCAATGGACAATTATGCAGAATGAGAACTTACCAGTTCAGTTCTCAATTCTGTTCGAATCAAGTTGATGTTCACGGTGCAGTGACAGTGTTTACAGTATCTGAAACAGAATTTGAGGAGATGATGAATGAGTAATTTTAGAGGGAAGATGAGAGTTCTCAGAAACTCAGATTTTTATCCTTGCATGCAACTGATACAGTGTTCCTAGAAATTTTAAGATTAGATTGTGGTTTGGAGCTTACCAGTTACAGAATCAAAAGAGGTTCGGATCAAAATGGAGCTTGCTGGCCCGTGAATGTTCCTATGGTTTCAGAAAACGGATTGGAGTTGAAGGAAGTGAGTAATGGCAGAAGGAAGATGAAGGTTCGTAGAGAAAAGTTTGGAGAAGATGAAAGGTGTGATCCTTGAGGAAGACGAAGTGTGAGTGTGAGTGAAAGAGTTTTCTCAAAACTCAGAATTTTGAGTGGATTCCACATCAAACAAGAGAGCGTTTCACAGTCTGCCACTTGCACACCAAACCCTGCTTGGAATTCTCTCCCGTGACACTTGGCGTGTGTGCATGCACAGATTGGTGCGTTTTTAATGCACTGAGTGTGTGTGACGTGGTGCAGTTTCCAGAGAATGGTGGAGCTTGATTTCAGTGCATTGCAGGAAGAGATTTAGCAGATTTGAAGTAGGATTAAATCAACTCAGAATTATAGTGCACTAATCTGGTTTAACACAGAATTATCATTGCTTAATTATATAGGGTCTTACATTCTCCCTAACTACAAAAATTTTCGTCCTCGAAAATTTATAAATTACAAGCAAATAAGTGTGGATATAATTCCTTCATTGCACTCTCTACTTCCCACGTTGAATCTCCAGTCTTAGCATCCCACACCACCTTCACTAGACGAAGGTCTTTTCCTTTATGCAGCTTGGTGCGTTCATCTTCAATGCGGACTGGTTGCAGCTCCAATGTTCTATCTGGACGCAGTTGAATGTTTTCCAGTTCCAATACATGAGAAGGATTAGATATGTATCTCCTAAGCTGAGACACATGGAAGACTGGATGCAGATTTGATAATTGAGGAGGCAACGCAAGTTCATAGGCTACTGGTCCAATCTTCCTTAAAATTTGATACGGCCCTATGAACTTAGGAGACAGCTTCTTTGGACGCACAACTCTTCCCACTCCAGTGATTGGATTCAGTCTCAGAAACACATGATCACCTGCAGCGAATTCCAGTGGTCTTCTCCTCCTATCAGCATAGGATTTCTGCCTGCTCAAGGACGTTTTCAACCTGTCCTGAATCAACTTAACCTTCTCGGTTGTTTGCTGGATGAGCTCAGGTCCAGTTAGCACGTTCTCTCCCTCTTGAAACCAGCAAAGTGGTGTTCGGCATCTTCTCCCATAAAGTGCTTCAAAAGGCGCCATACCAATGCTAGACTGGAAACTGTTGTTATACGTGAATTCCACCAGTGGCAATACTTCATCCCAAGCGCCTAAGTGGTCCAGGACGCACGTCCTCAATAAGTCTTCTAAAGTCTGGATTGTACGTTCAGACTGTCCATCCGTCTGAGGGTGATATGCTGAACTCATCTGCAGCCTGCTTCCTAATTCACCTTGCAAAGATTGCCAAAACCGAGATGTGAATCTCGTGTCTCGGTCAGAAACTATGCTTGAAGGCACTCCATGAAGACGAATTATCTCCTTGATGTACAACTTAGCCAAATTTGTCATTGACATCTTCAGATTCACGGCTAAGAAGTGTGCGCTCTTCGTTAATCTGTCCACGATCACCCAAATTGAATCATGATTTCGGACCGTACGTGGCAGATGGGTCACGAAATCCATAGAAATGCTGTCCCACTTCCACTCTGGGATCTCCAATGGTTGAAGCAATCCTCCTGGACGTTGGTGTTCTGCCTTAGCACGTTGGCAAGTCAAACAAGATGCCACAAAGCGTGCAACATCACTCTTCATCCCAGGCCACCAGAACGAACGCCTGAGATCTTGGTACATCTTAGTCATACCGGGGTGTATGCTAAGACGACTATGGTGCGCTTCCTCCAGTATAATTCGTTTCAGCTCGCCATCATTGGGAACGCACGTTCTGCCAAGGTAACGTAGCATACCGTCCGTCCCAGCATTAAACTCCTTGGCTTTGTCTGTACCGAGAGCACCAAAGATCTTCACCATCTCCTTATCTTCACGTTGCTTCACCCAGATACGATCAAATATGTTACTGGATATTCTAAGGTTACAGCACTTGATACTACTTGGCTCCAATTCAAACTGTAACCTTAGATCTCTGAAACTCTCCACTAAACTCAACTCTTTCACCATCATCAACGAGGCATGAACTGCCTTCCTACTAAGGGCGTCTGCCACTACATTAGCCTTCCCGGGATGATAGAGTAACTCAAACTCATAGTCCTTCAAAAATTCTAACCAACGTCTCTGCCTCATGTTCAGCTCCTTCTGATTAAATAAATATTTGAGGCTCTTGTGGTCACTGAAGACTTGGAATGTTGATCCGTATAGAAAATGCCTCCAAATCTTCAATGCAAAAACGACTGCTGCCAGCTCTAAGTCGTGCGTTGGATAGTTACGTTCATGAATCTTCAATTGGCGAGACGCGTACGCTACTGCCCTTTTCTCTTGCATAAGCACACAGCCCAAACCTTGATGAGACGCATCACAGTACACTTCAAAGGGTCTGGACGTGTCTGGAATGATCAGCACAGGAGCGCTTGTCAACTTACGCTTCAGCTCTTGGAAACGTTCCTCACACACATCAGTCCACGCGAACGGCTGATCCTTCCTAGTTAACTGGGTAAGAGGAGCCACTATCTTGGCGAACCCCTCT
The DNA here is from genome assembly GCF_029865625.1 of Vigna umbellata. Classification (NCBI taxonomy): domain Eukaryota; kingdom Viridiplantae; phylum Streptophyta; class Magnoliopsida; order Fabales; family Fabaceae; genus Vigna; species Vigna umbellata. The sequence continues at coordinate 42,037,776 of NC_142171.1, forward strand.
ATAAAGCGTCTGTAGTAGCCCGCAAGTCCAACAAAACTCCTCACCTCAGTGACCGAACGCGGGCTCTTCCAATCTAACACTGCTCTCACCTTTGAAGGATCCACTGCAATGCCTCCAGCCGACACCACATGCCCCAAAAACTGGATTTCCTTCATCCAGAATTCACACTTAGATAATTTTGCATACAATTCCTTCTCACGTAACACTCCAAGTACCAGTCTAAGATGTTTCTCATGCTCCTCTTCGGTCTTGGAATAGATGAGAATATCATCTATGAATACAACTACGAACTCGTCCAAATAGGGCCTGAAGATGCGATTCATGTACTCCATAAACACGGCTGGAGCGTTCGTCACTCCAAATGGCATCACCACATATTCATAATGTCCATACCGTGACCTGAACGCTGTCTTATGGATGTCTTCATCTTTAACTCTGATTTGATGATAACCGGATCTCAAATCAATCTTTGAGAACACTGCAGCTCCATGCAGTTGATCTAGCAAATCATCTATCCTTGGTAAAGGGTATTTATTCTTGATGGTCAGCTTGTTTAATTGCCTGTAATCTATGCACAACCGAGAGCTGCCATCCTTCTTCTTCACTAAGAGTACAGGCGCTCCCCATGGTGACACACTCGGTCTAATGAATTGTTTCTCCATAAGCTCCTCAATCTGCTTCTTGAGTTCAACCAATTCCGCAGGTGCCATCCGGTATGGCTGAACGGATATAGGGGCTGCCGTTGTCACCAAATCAATGGTGAATTCAACTTCTCTAACAGGAGGCAACCCTGGTATCTCATCTGGAAAAACGTCCATAAATTCCTCCACAACTGACGTTCTCTCTCGACTGCCAATAGCGGACGTTCGTTCATGTCTCAAATCTCCAAGCTCTTGGTCTTCATGCGTCATGATGAGAAAACAGCTTGCACCTTCCATTATATCTTCCTTCAACTGGCCAAGCGTTACTGTTAACTCTTCTTCTTCATCATTAGGAAACACCAATTCCTTGTTACCACAATCTATAAGAATGTGATTGGTGGTCAACCAATCCATCCCTAGAATCACCTCCAACCCTTGGAGAGGTAAGCAAATTAAATTCACCTTGTAACTACGTCCCTCAACCACAATAGGACATCTAATGCATACAGTAGACGTCCTAATCTCTCCAGCTGCCGGGGTAGAAACCACCAGGTCGAACTGCATATTCCTCTCCACTAATCCCAATTTCTCAACACACGCCTTCGAGATGAAGGAGTGAGTCGCCCCCGAATCAAACAACACATGACAGGATACTCCACACAGCAAGCATTCACTGGTTATAAGGTTACCTGAGTTAGCTGCTTCCGCCCCAGTTATTGCATACACACGACCCGCTGCTTGTGCTCTACCACCTCTCGGTTGATTCCTTCCAGCAACAGGTGGTCTCGTCACTGCCCGTCCACTCATATTACACTCGTTATTTGAGTGTCCGTTCCTTCCACAAAGACTGCAGTACTTTCCTCCAGCTAGTTGAGGGCATGCATTTCTATAGTGTGGTCCTCCACACCGGTAACAAATAACGTTCCCTTGTACAGGCTGTCCAACAGGAACGATCGCTTGTGATCCGCTTGTATTAGCTGGTTGGTTTGGACGAGCGTAAGGTAATCTTCTTTGAACAGAACCTCCTCTGGACACTATTGGTCCCCTACTCACTTGTTGCTGTTTCTTATGTCGTTCAGCCTCTGCCATGTTCTTCTCCAACACCTTAGCCCTCTCAACCATGGCAGGAAATGTCCTTATGCACAAGCTTGAAATCATGACTTTCAAGTCACTCCTTAGGCCGTTCTCAAACTTCCTACACTGCCACTCCTCGTTGGTGGCCATCGTATAAAACCGAACAAGGTGCTTGAACTTGTTGGTATATTCTGAAACTGTCATCCCACCTTGAACCAGTTGTAAAAACTCCACTTCCTTCGCAAACCGTACGCTGTCAGGGAAATACTCCTCGTAAAACTTACTACGAAATACTTCCCAAGTGACAGGACGTTGAGCTTCTACCAGAATAGCTCTTGTGCTCGCCCACCAATGGCTTGCTTCCCCAGTCAACAAATATTCTGTGTAAGACAACCTGTTCTCGTCCGGACACCTCTTTGCGTTGAAGATTCTCTCCATGTCCCCTAACCATTGGTCTGCCTCATCAGGGAGGCCCTTTCCATTGAATTTAGATGGATGGTGTTGGAGAAAACTCTCCAAACTCCATTCGGCATTTGGTTGGGCAGCGTTTGAAGAAGATGCTCCAGGCGCACCTCTAGTTGCAGCCAGTATCTCCATCAATTGTCTTTGCGTGTTTTCAGAATTAACACGCGAAGCCTCCAAACCTTGCATAGCAGCTTGGTTTTGCTGCATCAAGGTAGCATTCTGCTCCAGTAACGTGGTATTCTGTTGATGCAGTCTTTCCACCACGGTTTCCAACAATCTAGTGTTGCTGGACGTCTCGGACTCATTCGGTTGAGGAGGAGGAGGCAATCTAGGTGCCATTTGTTCTCTGGATACAGAGAAAACAAACTAACGTTAGTTATGTTCAAGAGTTAAAATAAAGTAACTCATTAAACATACAATAAGCACACAGCAAAACACAGTGCACTCATAACCCTACAGTGTCCTTTAACAAGAACAAAACTGCTCTGATACCAATAAATGTAACATCCCAAAATACAGTAATCACTATAATTCAGAATTAATTACAATTAACAGTAATCATAAACAGTCTTTGCATTAAAACAGAAATAAAAGCCTACTGGCTAATATTTACAGTAGCTGCTCCAAAATAAAACAGCAAATTACAGTACAACTTACAATGTTCAGAATTCCTCTAATTTACTAAAACCAGTACTGATTTACATGTCTGCATAATTATATACAGTATACCAAAATACAGTACAGCACTTTACAGTGTTCATAAACTAATCAAAATATAAAACAGTTCTGGATAAAACGCTTCTGCAGTACTGTACACAGAACTGTTAAAATACAGTACAGAAAATAACTAACAGCTACTATGGATCTAATCTCTACTGCTCCGATTTAACTTCCACTTCTACCAAGTTGGCATCCTCCAAATTTTCTTCTTCCAGCATTGTTTCAAGGGATGCACCACCATCTGCTCACATCCACAACGGATGATCATTGCATTTGACAAGACGGAAGTACATGGACAATAGACAACACAATGGAAAACGCAAGGGTAAGCTTATAATATTTAATTTATACAATTAACACATACGTTCACATATCAATTCAAGCGTGCAGCACATAAATTATCAATTCGCAATCATAAAATAAATATAAAAGACAGACTGTCCGGACTGTATGAACCATGTAGTTACAAGCGTCCTTGCACCCGAGTGATGTAGTAACTGGATAACATTAAACAGCTGCCACTCGAGGTTAGTCCCTCGCCCATATCTAAGCGATGAACGAAGAACCTCCTGCCATTCCCACGCATGACTACCCCCTTCTACGTGAAGATGAGTATCACGGAATATCAGGACGGACAGCGAGTCCTAACTTATCCAGGTTCATACTTTACCATTCAATATTTCACATTCAACACATCAGAGACGTTCCTCCTTGGAACGCTCTTTAATATCCACTTCCAATAATTTCTTCAAAATATATCATTCGTTCATAATAACCAGTTCTCTTTATTCCCTTTCTCATTCTGTGTTTCATTCCCTTAACATTTTACAACATTCATTCTTTGATCAAATAAAACGAAAGTATTACAGTACTTTTGACCACGCGTTTCTGAATAAAAGAAACGAACCGTGTACTCACTTAATACGTTTCAATACTTAATAATTTGAAAATACTGATCTTTTAAAAGAGGTGGATGATACTTAGAAAGATTTTGAGTGTACAGAGTTCAGGTAGAATCCAAAGGATAAAACCAGTAAGAAAATGTTTAGATAAACAACCAATATAATTGAATTTCAGAAAAACAGCACTGCCAGTCAAAGAACGAACGTTCAGAATTTAAATTTGGACGAACATCAATTACGTTCGCTCAGAACTCAATAATAAGGACGAGCGTTCAGTTAGAAACCGAACCCTGCTGTGGACGAACTGCTAGGTCAATGACCAAGCACGAATCAGCACTAACGCTGGTTATAACCCAAGCGCTTTATAGGACGAGCGTTTCGGTATAGGACCGAACGCCAACTTTGGACGAACGTTCAGTATAAGGACGAACGCTCTCTAGAACTAACGTTCGACATAAGGTCGAACAACAATAAGGACGAACGCTCGACATGAGGCCGAACGTCATTGAGGACGAACGCTCGACTTAAGACCGAACGTCACTTATTTATAAAGTTTTAAATATTGATCTATACTGAGCAGAACGAACGCTCATTCACTCAATTGGGGGACGCTCGTTCTCGAGCAGAATTCATTCCAAATGAATGAATTCCAATCTAAGTCATGTTAACCAAAAACCGAACGGTCCTAAGACCGTACAGTGACGAACGTACCTTTTAGCAACAGAGAATGATCAGAAAATTTAGATTTTTCACACTTAGCAGAATTTTTCCAGATTTCCATTTTCCAACTTTATACTTCCATTTCAGGTTTAATTCCCTTCAAACATCATCATCATGCAGATTTCAACATTTAAAATCATTCCAACCACACAATAGCCATTCTCCATTCATCCATAATCAACTCAACATGCATTTAAATCAAATTCAACATCAAATATAATTCATACAAGCCGTATCAGTTCATGACAGATTCATCCAAACCAGAATGCATATCAGATATCAGTGATCATTTCTAACAACTCAACTTCATATTTTTCACACATGCAAAACAAACCAGAAATCATATTCCATATCAGTAAACGTTTCTAAATACTCAAACATCATGCTTTCCATATATGCATCTCAGATCATAAATCAAACAGTATAAATTAAACATATAAACTTCCCTTACCTGTTACTGCAGTGAAATTCCAATTGTTTAAGGTTTATCTTGATCACTCACAGTTCTCTACCCAAATGAATTCACTCCACGACTTTCACTAAATCTAAAATACCAAAATAACATAAAGATCAAACCTATAACTCATTCATGCAACCAGAATTTTGATTAGCATGAACTCAATGGACAATTATGCAGAATGAGAACTTACCAGTTCAGTTCTCAATTCTGTTCGAATCAAGTTGATGTTCACGGTGCAGTGACAGTGTTTACAGTATCTGAAACAGAATTTGAGGAGATGATGAATGAGTAATTTTAGAGGGAAGATGAGAGTTCTCAGAAACTCAGATTTTTATCCTTGCATGCAACTGATACAGTGTTCCTAGAAATTTTAAGATTAGATTGTGGTTTGGAGCTTACCAGTTACAGAATCAAAAGAGGTTCGGATCAAAATGGAGCTTGCTGGCCCGTGAATGTTCCTATGGTTTCAGAAAACGGATTGGAGTTGAAGGAAGTGAGTAATGGCAGAAGGAAGATGAAGGTTCGTAGAGAAAAGTTTGGAGAAGATGAAAGGTGTGATCCTTGAGGAAGACGAAGTGTGAGTGTGAGTGAAAGAGTTTTCTCAAAACTCAGAATTTTGAGTGGATTCCACATCAAACAAGAGAGCGTTTCACAGTCTGCCACTTGCACACCAAACCCTGCTTGGAATTCTCTCCCGTGACACTTGGCGTGTGTGCATGCACAGATTGGTGCGTTTTTAATGCACTGAGTGTGTGTGACGTGGTGCAGTTTCCAGAGAATGGTGGAGCTTGATTTCAGTGCATTGCAGGAAGAGATTTAGCAGATTTGAAGTAGGATTAAATCAACTCAGAATTATAGTGCACTAATCTGGTTTAACACAGAATTATCATTGCTTAATTATATAGGGTCTTACATCTATTTTATTTTTTAACTTTGATTTCTCTTTTTATTGAATACGTGTCTCTAATTTTAAATTCTGTTTCTAACAAAATTTTCATAAGCTTCAAGTTTTAGACTCGTAACCATTATCTTCTACGTATCTTGATTGCTTAATGTTCATTCCTAATTAATTTTTATTTTATGATTAAAAATTAATGTATAACTAATAATATAAAGTAAAAATTTGAATTTTCCATGTTATTATTATTATTACTATTGGTATTATTGTTTGTTATTTTGAATTACTGAATACATATTTATGTGGTAAATATAAATTTTATGTTTGAAATAGATTGTAAGTATTATACTTACCAGTAAATTTAATTCTATTACTTTAAGTAAAGTTAGTTTTGCATTTAACTACCATAACATCCTATATTATTCAGGTTTTAGTCTTAATATCATGTCGGAGTATCATGATTATGTTTAGTTTATATTAATGATACCAATATCTCATTATATTCAATATTAACAATTCAACATCTTACTTATACAATACATTGCTAATATCTATGACAAACATTATATTTCAACTACATAAGAACAATTACAAATATCTCAAAAATCATCATTTGTGTTATCCACATCAAAATACTTTAAATATATATATATATATATATATATATATATATATATATATATATATATATATATATATATATATATATATATATATATATATATGAGTTTGCTAAATTGCGCACGCTCTTTTTTCAGTGGTATATTTTAGTAATGTATATATACAAGATTTTTGTAGACAAAAATATCCTCATATATTATGGATTTTAAATTTTAAAGTCAAAAGTATTTGAATAACAAGAAAGCTCCAACCCTTACTCACCCTCCTCATTTCTCTCAACCCTTCCTTTTTCATCTCTCACCCCAACATTTTCTCTGCCATTCCTATCATAGCTCCAACTAAAAAAATAAGAAACATTTACGGTTAAACAATTTTTTACAAAAAATGATTTTATAATGAGTTTTCATTTTATAATTTTTGTCTTATCTAATTTTATCTAATTTTCACAAGCATAATGACATTAAAAAATTGGTAATTGGCCTAGAAAAAAATAAAAAACATTCGATGTTAAACAATTTCTCAAAAAAATGATTTTGTAATGAATTTTCATTTTATAATTTTTGTCTTATCTAATTTTCACAGTACAATGATGTTTGAAGGAATTGGTAATTGGCCTAGAGGATTTTTGTAGAGATGTCAATATCCACATATGATGAAATTAGAGAGGTTAGTAAAGATGATAAAATTGAACAGATTTTGAATAAACCTTTGCTTAAAAGCGAATATGCTAATGAATCAACTCTTTACAAATGTAAATTGTTTAACTGTGTTTCTTATTTTTTTCAGTTATGGCTACCGTAAAAATGAGGAAGAAAATGTTAAAGTGATAAAGATAAAAAAAAGATTGAAAGGAATAACAAGGTGAGTAAGAGTTTATAACTACACTAGAGATGACGTGTGTGTATATATATATATATATATATATATATATATATATATTTCATGAGTTAGGTTGAGTATAGGTAATGCGCTGTTTATTATCTGTCCCTCGTCTAAAAATTACTGTTCATTACCCGCCTGTTTCCCTAACAACGCATACGTAAACTTTTAATATCATGTATTACAACACTCTTAAAAGATAATATTTTCAATAGTTGAAAAATTTTGTCCTGTTAGTTTTTCTTTATTTATTTTAATAATTTGACAAGTATATGCACTAAGATAATCCGTATTATTATATAAGTTAGCATATTAGATTAAATCATAAAACTATAACTTTTTATTTATTTTAAGGTGTATTAATTTGTAGTTTTTTTAGTGATAAGTATTAGTAGTGGGCCAGTCTCCAGAAAAAAGAGGTCGGTTGAAGGTAATTTCTTCACGCACCCCTATGTTTACTTCCTTCACCCATACTTTTAGAATTTCAATTATACTATAACTGAAACTAATAGAAAATAATTTTTTAAGTTCTTCCGTGTTTTAGTTATAGTTTCAAACTGTGTAATCATATATATTTTGGATTTCATAATTTGGAGTTCAAAAATTTTATTTTTATATGTTTCATATGGTACAATTTAAAAGGTAGATTTGCATTTTAAATTATACAATTTGTAATAAAAATTTGAATTTTAAATTGTATAATTTGTTATATGAATTTAAAATATATTTCCAAATAGACAAAAAAATCTTCCAAAATCAATCATCTTAGAAAAATCACAAATCGAAATTTTAAATTATATTTTGAATTATATAATTTATAATCTGAATTTATATTTTTGATTATATAATTAATGATATAAACTTAGAAGATGATTTAGAATTTAAATTAAATTTCGAATTATATAATATATAATACAACTTTAAAAACAATCAAAATGTAAATTATATATTTCAAATAGTAAAATCCACAATGAAAAAGTCTCTCCTCCAATAGCACTGTTGTCCCTTTTGATGTGGCTTTCCAAATTTTGAGCCATATTCTCTCCCACAAGGAGAAAATACTAAAGCTAGGTTCCAAAGGCATTCTCTCAATAAAATGAAACGGCTCTCCAAAGTTCCCAAATGGAGTTGGGTGTAGGACGTTGCAGGCTTTCGGCAGTGTGGAGGACGCTGATGCTGTGAAAGAAGGGATAATATTAGGATTTTTAATATCTTTTAGTCAAGGATAGTTAGGTAATTTTTGTAAGACTATGGGGGTGTAAAAAAGAAAACATGTAATTGCAGTAAGAAAGACCCCTAGATGAAATCCACGAAGATCCAGTACCCGCCGTTGTGTGTTTGGTGGCCCATATTTGGAGGAGTAAGAAATATAAACGAAGCACCGTTTTTTTCTCACTTTGGCGCTGAGATTGAGAAAAGGGAACTCTCACGAAACTCAACTCTCTCTCTCTTTCTCTCTCTCTCTCTCTCCTTCACCCTCTTCTCTCTGCAGCCAATCCCCATTTCAGATCGAGCCCTTCTTCTTCCTCCACCCTTTCCCATTCGCTGTGGTGACTGCTCTCTCATCTTCACCACCAAGAGTAAGTTCCTCTTCCACACCACTTTCTTCTCATCTCGTATTAACCGTCAGCTTCTCTGACTTTGTCTGCTTTTCCCTCTTTGAACTTTCCGTCTCCTGTTGAATATTTTTATTTGAACTTGTCCCAGCTTAAGTGAATGATATCCAAACAGCTCCCTCTCTTTTGTTCATCTGTTTTGTTCATTTTTAGGCAAGGGCTTTGTTTTTTCATCCTGTGGAGCCAAATGCTTAAATGTTCTGTGACATTGTTCTGCCATTGTAGGTGTTGTTTCGGAAGTTAGGAAGTAGATTTGGAACTGAAAATTTCTTGCACTGTGCCAATGCTGGTGGTGGTTTTCATTAGCAGTCAAAATCTATTAACAATTGGCTAATTGGCGTATATGTGCTGCATGAAGAGTATTTTGATTGTGTCTTTTAGTTTTAATGTTTGATTCACTCTCCCATTTCCGCATCGTGTATATAGTTATGTTACTGCTCCAGATACGCAGTGGATAATCTCAAGTTTGTTTTTTTTTTTTTTTTTTTTTTTTTTTTTGTAGTTACTTGACTCACATTTAGACTATAGTGGTGGATGCTGTGGTGTGCGGTTTTTCCTCGGACCTATGACTAGACCATTTGGAGAATTGACAAGCAATAACAGTGCCGCTGGAAGGATGAGTACTGAACAATCTGAATTGTCTGAAAAAACACAGTTAAGGACTGAGCATTTACTAAAGGAACAACGGGAGTCTGGTACTGTGTTAACCAGTTCAGTTATCCATGAAAAATCAAATCAAGTTTCTGCTAATGCGACAGAGAATTCTGTTATTTTACTATAATAATAAAACATATTAAAAGAATTAAAAATTTAATATTTTAAATGAAAAAATTAAATTAGAAATATTATTTATTTAAATTTGATAATCAAAATATTTTTTTTTAATATAATAAATATTCAATTACTGTAATTTTTTTTTATATAATTAAATATATATTAATATTTTAATTTATAAAATATTATTTATTAAAATAAAAAAAAATATGTAACATCCCAATAAATAGTAATCACCATTAATCAGAACTAATCACATTTACCGAAATTACAGTACAGTCTTAATATTTACAGTAGCTGCTCAAAAGAAAACAGCACGTACAGCAATTTACATCAACTGCTCACACATATTAAAACTGAATATGCAGCACTTAACAGTATTCAGAATACAAAATAAATACAGAAACCAGTTCTGATTTACTATTCTGCATAACTATATACAGAAATGTCAAAATACAGTACAGAAAAACTAACTAAAGCTACTACAGAAACGCGCCTCTACTGCTCAGCTTTAACTTCAACTTCCACAAGGTTGGCATCCTCCAAATTTTCTTCTTCCAGCATGGTTTCAAGGGGTGCCTCACCATCTGCTCACATCCACAACGGATGATCATTGCATTGACAAGACGGACATACAGAACAGTAGACAACACAAGGAAATTGCATGGGTAAGCTTAGGTAATTTAATTCAACACAATCAACATAATTTAACATATAAAATCAGTCATACAATTCATACAATATTAAACACATATCCACGCATACAGTGACTCATCCAAATTCTCATAATTAAAGACTGTCCGGACTGTATGATCCATGTATCTACAGGCGTTCTTGCACCCGGGTGATGTAGTAACTGGGATACCCTCAACAGCTGCCACCCGAGGTTAACCCTTATCAGCCCAAAGTACTATAAGGACTAGGGCCTCCTGCCATTCCCACGCATGAACTACTCTCCTCTACATGAGGATGAGCAATCACGGAATATCAGGATGAACAGCCATCAGTAGCTTAATCCATGGTCATACTACACTACTTCTCATATTCACATCATGGAGACGTTCCTCCTTGGAACGCTCATTCACAATCCAATCCGATAGAATTCATTCACATAACCATTCTCGCATATTCACAACTTCTGTTAATCAAATTTTCATTCTGTGTTCCACTCTCTTAATTTTAAAGGACGTTCATCTCTCAATAGGTGGGGAAGAACATATTACAGCACTCATACATTCACGTTTCTGAACAAAAGAAACGCACCCTTATTCATGCACGGACACTGATACAATTAACTAAGTTAATTGAAATTGAGTCTAAAAGATCCAAATAGTACTTAGGAAAAATTCTAAGTATAAAGACTTGAGATTAAATGAAAAGAATCATTACAGTTTTTCATGACTTTAAGTAAATGATCAGAGCCTTTGTAAATTCGGAAACGAACCATGCCAGTCAAAGACCGAACGTTAATTAATCAATTGAACGAACGTTACAAGATTCGCTCACGAAACAATGGTAAGGACGAGCGTTCAGTAGAAACCGAACCCTCTTTAGGACGAACGTCAGGTCAATGACCGAACACCATTTGAACGAACGTGCATTTGAACGATCGTGCATTTGAACGAACGTTCGGTATCAGACCGAACGCTAACTAGGACGAACGCTCAATCTAAGATCGAGAATTCATTTGGACGAACGCTCAGTATAATACAAAGCGCCACTTAGGACGAACGCTGGTAAACCAAAACCGAGCGTCCTAACTATACTTCACTTTATTTTCAATAGTTGGACACGCTAGGCTAAGCCGAACGCTCACGCCTAACTCTTGACAACTAATAACGCTCGTTCCAGATCAGGGTCCTTTCCAAATGAAAGAATCCTTATTCTAAGAAATTTTCCAGGGAAACCGAACGGTATAAGACCGTTCGATGACGAGCGTACATGATAAATCAGAGAAGATAAAATTTCCAGGTTTTTCAACTCGATAACTTCACAGATTTTCATGTGATTCATAATTTTAAAGTTTTCATTTCCATCCTACATTTCATACATTACAGAATTCATATTACTCCTTCATCAATACAGAAATTTCCAGTTCCAAACATATCATTCCAAATTCTACATAGCTTCAATAATATCCCAAATCATACAGCACATTTTCTGCATAAAATTCAACATTTTTCAACATCTGATCAACCCGAATTAATCATTTTCCAGTGCAGACATACCAGCATTAATATACAGTTTCAAACATTAACATTCATACACAACCAGTGCAACATACTCATACATGCATACTTAAAATTCAGATATTTCATACAATTCAACATCCAGTGCACTTCATTACTGTCATTAACATTAAAACAGCATTAAATTAAATTACTAAGCTTCCCTTACCTGTTACTGCAGTGTACTTCCAATTGCTCAGAATTTCACTCTTTCACTCACGGCTTTCTATCCAGGAATTCACTCAACCACTTCCACTAAATCTAATACACCAAAAATCATAACAGATCAGACTTCTAATCCTGCATGCAACCAGAATTTTGGTTCGCATGAACTAAGTGGACAATTGTGCAGAAACGAGAACTTACCAGTTCAGTTCTCAATTCTGTTCGGATCTGAATAGTGCTCACGGTGCAGGGAAACTTTCTCCTGTGTCTGAAATGAGATCAGAGGGTTTGATGGTAAGTTATCTTGAAGAGATGATGAACGAGTGCAGAGAAATTTCAGAGAGAATTTGAGGTCAGAATTTTCGAGAAAAGGAAGGTGATTGCATGCAGAGAATGGGAAGAGTTTTCCTGAAAATTTACTTCCTTCTTTCACAGAAACTAACTCCCATTCTCCACACACCACTTGTCTTCCACTATCATTCGCAGAGTGCTTCCACTGTGACACATGGCAGACACATGCAGTGGGAATGTGAGTGGATTTTGACGTGGCAAAACGCATCATAAGAGTGATCAGAGAGTGGTTTTGTGTGCTAATTAAATCAGGTTTTCACAAAATATATTATAAAATTAAAAAAACTTTAAAAAAAATGTTAACCAGTTACCGTTCCAAACAAGGTTAACATATTTTTCTAGTTTTTTTTTGTTTTTAATTTTTTAATATGTTTTATTTATTTTGGTTTATTAAATAATATTTTATAAATTAAAATATTAATATATATCTAATTATATTAAAATATTAATTTAATTAAATATTTATTAAATAAAAAATATTTATTTATTATTGAATTAAAACAAATAAACTTTTAATTTATTATTTTTTTAATTTAAAATATTAAATTTTATTTCGTAATTTATTATTATTATTATTAAATAAAAATTAAAAAGGTAAATTAAAAGAAATAAAAAAAAAAATAACCAGTAGACGGTTAAGTGTTATTAACGAAAAGGACATAATAGAATTTTTTGGAGATATGCTGGGACGGAGAACTATTCCTTATGTTTTCTCCTATATTCTTTTATAAAGTTGGTTAAATCATATCTATACCTTATATGAATTAATATATACGTCTTGGAATGATAACAGGTTATGTTGGACACAGATCTACCTGTAACTTGACCCAAAAAAAGTTTATTCGTTACTCAATTTGTTACCAGCATAAATATTTACTTAAAAAATATTTATGAATATTTTAAAATCTAAATATCTTTATGAATATATGCATATATTCATAAATATTTAAAAAATATATTTTTATAATTTATTAAAATAAAATTATAAAAATATATAAAATAAAATATAAATTAAATTAAATATTAATTAAAATTTAATTTTATAAAAATATAAATTAATATTAATTTTAATTAAATTTAACTTAATAAAATATAAATTAAATATTTATTTTTATTTTTTTACTGTTAACAAATATAATACGATAATATAATACATAGGAAAATGATACTCGAACAACGTTTTTTGACAACATTTCGACACAAGACACGTGTCAGCGTTTGAGTGGTTGAGGTTTTTGCAGGAAAAAGCTGCTGCGTCTGAGAAAGTCTGATAGAAATCTGCTTCAACGCTGACGTGGCGAGGGCGGGCACGGGCAGTCTGGGTTGTGCGTTTCAAAAATTGAAATGAAAAGGGAGCGGTCAGGGGTTTTTGTTTGGCGTTTGAAATTTGAATTTCATTTTTGAACAATTTTAGAGAGAAGTGAAGGTTGAGAGAGAGGGTGAGAGCCCGAGAGAGTTGGAGAAAGGGAGTTCGAGAGAGAGAGGTCCGACGGATTGCTTGCGGAGTGCCGCCGGACAACGTTGAAGGCCGTGTCGGAGCTATTCAACCCCTCCAGCCGGTTCCGATTCACGGTCGCCGCAGCTCCGACGTTGGCCAACGATACGAAGGCGGCATCGTCTTCCCTCCAACCCAGCGATTCGTCCCACCTGCTTCCCTCCCTGTGCCGGACCTTTGCATTCACCGCCGGAGCATCGCCGGAGTGTCGACTGTTCGGTGGACGAAAAAGAGGGGTTTAGGTTTAGGTTTCTTTCCCATTTGGGGAGGTTTAGGGTTTGGTTTCTTTCCCATTTTCATGTATTGAACTGAGTCTCTTTGAAATTTTCTAGTTGAATCTGTTTCTCCACTCAAGTTTCTTATTCATTTTACGCTTTAACTGTTCATTGTACTGCAAGTTTTACTGTTCATCATCTCTTTCACGCTGCCATGGTAGGATTTTATTGTTCATGCTTGCTTTCAGTCGCTGGTTCCATTCAAGTTTGTGTTTCTGGGTTTGCGTTTTATGCTTAAGTTTAATTTGTGCATGAACGTAAGGTCATACTACGCGTTTTATGGTTCCATTCAAACTTTGATGTTTCAGCCTAAGCGTTCGGTGTTGGTGTTTTAGACTGAGCACGGTGGCAGCAACTTGGCGGTTTGGGTGGAAGGTTTCCGAGGAAGATGATGACGGTGTTGGACTGGTCACGGTGGAGAGTTACAGTGGTGCAATGGTGATGAAGGTGCTAGACGGTAGTATTGAGGATGGCAATGGTGGCTGAGGGGGCTTGGGATGATGACGGCTGTGACTCAAAGATGGGTTCCTGGTGGTCCCGTGGAGGTGCAACCTGGTGGCTGATGAGTGAAGTGGTCACGGTATTTGGCGGGGGTCAGAGGTGGTGATTGAAGGATTATGCCGTGAAAATGGATAATGATGTTGGTGGTGGAGTTCGGTTTGAATATGCCCAGGTGACCTTGCTGGAGATTCCGTTTCATACCGAACGCTCACAGTCTGAATCATACCGAACGCTCACAATCAGTAACACAGAACCAAGAGCGAGCGTTAAAAGCATATGCAATTTCGAGCGTTCGTTCGTTTTGGTTTAGTGATCGGGGCGTTCGTCCTTAAAGAGACCGAACGTTCAATCACACAGTACAAAGAATGGTTCCTTGGGCATTGTCAACACTCAATTTCGTCCAGGTTGATTAATAAATTTACTTTCATCATAAAGAAAAAATAAAATAAAAATAAATAAAATAAAATAAAATAAAATAAAAAAAATAAAAAAAATAAAAAATAAAAAATTAATAAAAAAAAGAAGGAAGAAAGGACGTTCGGCTTTTGGACTGTTGCTGTGACCGTTCGTCCTCAACTGTGAGCCGTTAGGACGTTAGGAGCGCATCATTTGGCTGTCAGCATCGAGAAGAGAACGCCCATCCAACAGCATGCCAGGACGCTCGTCCAGCGCGCAGCGCAGAGGACGCTCGGCCAGCACTCAGAGAAGGCTCGTCCAGCGCGGAGAGGACGCTCGTCCAGAAAGTGGACGCTCGTCCAGAGAGCGGAGATCGCTCGCCCAGCTAGCGGAGAACGCTCGCCCAGACGCTTGTCGCCCAGAGGGGACGCTCGTCCAGCGCGCAGGGGACGCTCGTCCAGCACGCAGGGGACGCTCGTCCAGCGCGCAGAGGACGCTCGTCCAGCAAGTGGACGCTCGTCCAGAGAGCGGAGATCGCTCGCCCAGCTAGCGGAGAACGCTCGCACAGACGCTTGGCGCCCAGAGGGGACGCTCGTCCAGCGCGCACAGGAGGCTCGTCCAGCAAGTGGACGCTCGTCCAGCAAGTGGACGCTCGTCCAGCAAGTGGACGCTCGTCCAGCAAGTGGACGCTCGGCCAGTAAGTGGACGCTCGTCCAGTAAGTGGACGCTCGTCCAGAGAGCGGAGATCGCTCGCCCAGCTAGCGGACAACGCTGACTGAGGACGCTCGTCCAGACGCTTGTCGCCCAGAAGGGACGCTCGTCCAGCGCGCACAGAGGAGGCTCGAACGGTAGATGTAAGTATAAATGAAGGAGCCATTCGATCTCTAACAGACCGAACGGTATGAAGATTAAGAACGAACGGTCGATAAACAACAAGCATGAACACAGAGACAAGCCGAACGTCACAGAGGAAGTAAAAATCAGATGAAAGATGGACGAACGACTCTAACAGTGACGTTAAAGACCGAACGGTTTGACAGGCAGAAACAGTAAACGTGCAGAATTCAAAACCAGCAGAAACGCAATTGCAGGAACAGTAAACTCGCACAATAAAGCTATCAGTACAAACAAACGTAAAAATTAAATTTCAAACAATCAACAACAGTATAAATTAAATGGCAGACACACAACAACACAGATCAGATTTCAGAAGAAATTTAATCGCATCAATAGAATAAAATTGACAATTCAGTAACAGGAAATTAAATGACATTGTTCATTCAAATTAAAATTCATTACAATACAGAAAGCCAAATTCTCAAGTCTCGTTCTGGTGCTGCCTCGTGCGTTTCCAGCCAGGTTGCCATGCTGTTGTCTCCCATTAGCAACCTTTAATGAATTTCTTCCATCACTCTTTTGCTTCTCTGTCAGATAAAGCCATGTGGGGCCCTCCATTTTGTTTACACTTCTGCATGTTCTGCACACCATCGCTGCCCATGCTGGAATAAACAAGGTCTGTGTCAGCTTTCCACTTCTCTCCCATCTCAACATGTGCATCCAATTCGGCTGGACTTGAAGACGGTGTGTGTTGTCCTTGCTGCTGTTTGATGCAGCTGGACGTGAATGCTTCCAACGTTGCAGCTCCCAAGCTTCTCATGGGCGTGCTGCTGGAACTGCTAGACGGATGGGGTGTGAATGAACAGAAAACGGAAACTTAATACATAGTATTCATATTCAAGCACAATGAATTTAATTTAAACTCTCTTTAAGAAATGCCAGATATTTGAACTAGACAGGAGGTGACCAACATGACAGTAATCCCCAAATCAAAATAACACAGAATTCAATGTATAATAACACTACACCAACACAAAAACTGAAATAAGTGGGTACCTGGGTGCCAGTTTTTGCACACCAAGGCCAACTACGTCCATCACTCTCATTTTGGTGTGGCTTGTTTGTTTTCCCTCATTTCAGCTACTTCTAAGTAATTTGGGAACAATTCTTAACATTTTATTAACAACAGAACAATGTAAGATTAAGCAAAGAAGTTGTATAAAAATTGGGAACAGAACAACATCCACTTGGGAGACGTTTCATACATAAGCAAATCAAATCCAGATACAACATCATCCATGTATTCAACATTCATTGCACTGACAAATCAAAAAAGAAACCAACCTTGAGTGAAGACCACGCGTGGCGGTTGGAACAGAGCCGATTGCCTAAGGTGTGGGTGGGACTGACAACCCGGAAAACCCCTCTTTTTGGTCCTCCGAACATCCCAAACTCCGGCGAATCTCCCGCGGCACTCCGGCGGCACTCCGGGACAGGGACGGAACCACCTGGGACGAAGCGACACCTTCAACGCCTCCCTAAGTCGCTGGGCCGGAACGGACCAAACACGATCCCGTCTTCGCGTCGAGCGGTCGACGTCGGAGCTGCGGCGCCGTCAAACGGAACGGGCTGGAGGGTTTCGATCTCTCCGACACGGCCTTCGACCTTCAACGGCGCACTCCGGCAACCACTCCGTCGTTCTCTCTCTCTCGAACTCCCTTACTCCAACTCTCTCGGGCTCTCTCTAGGTTAGACTCTCTCTCAACCTTCACTTCTCTCTAAAATTGTTCAAAAATTAAATTCAAATTTCAAACGCCAAACAAAAACCCCTGACCGCTCCCTTTTCATTTCAATTTTTGAAACGCACAACCCAGACTGCCCGTGCCCGTCCTCGCCACGTCAGCGTTGAAGCAGATTTCTATCAGACTTTCTCAGACGCAGCAGCTTTTTCCTGCAAAAACCTCAACCACTCAAACGCTGACACGTGTCCTGTGTCGAAATGTTGTCAAAAAACGTTGTTCGAGTATCATTTTCCTTGAAATATATAATTTACATTTTGATTGTTTTTAAAGTTGTATTATATATTATATAATTCGAAATTTAATTTAAATTCTAAATCATCTTCTAAGTTTATATCATTAATTATATAATCAAAAATATAAATTCAGATTATAAATTATATAATTCAAATATAATTTAAAATTTCGATTTGTGATTTTTCTAAGATGATTGATTTTGGAAGATTTTTTTGTCTATTTGGAAATATATTTTAAATTCATATAACAAATTATACAATTTAAAATTCAAATTTTTATTACAAATTGTATAATTTAAAATGCAAATCTACCTTTTAAATTGTACCATATGAAACATATAAAAATAAAATTTTTGAACTCCAAATTATGAAATCCAAAATATATATGATTACACAGTTTGAAACTATAACTAAAATGTAACATCCCAAAATACAGTAATCACTATAATTCAGAATTAATTACAATTAACAGTAATCATAAACAGTCTTTGCATTAAAACAGAAATAAAAGCCTACTGGCTAATATTTACAGTAGCTGCTCCAAAATAAAACAGCAAATTACAGTACAACTTACAATGTTCAGAATTCCTCTAATTTACTAAAACCAGTACTGATTTACATGTCTGCATAATTATATACAGTATACCAAAATACAGTACAGCACTTTACAGTGTTCATAAACTAATCAAAATATAAAACAGTTCTGGATAAAACGCGTCTGCAGTACTGTACACAGAACTGTTAAAATACAGTACAGAAAATAACTAACAGCTACTATGGATCTAATCTCTACTGCTCCGATTTAACTTCCACTTCTACCAAGTTGGTATCCTCTAAATTTTCTTCTTCCAGCATTGTTTCAAGGGATGCACCACCATCTGCTCACATCCACAACGGATGATCATTGCATTTGACAAGACGGAAGTACATGGACAATAGACAACACAATGGAAAACGCAAGGGTAAGCTTATAATATTTAATTTATACAATTAACACATACGTTCACATATCAATTCAAACGTGCAGCACATAAATTATCAATTCGCAATCATAAAATAAATATAAAAGACAGACTGTCCGGACTGTATGAACCATGTAGTTACAAGCGTCCTTGCACCCGAGTGATGTAGTAACTGGATAACATTAAACAGCTGCCACTCGAGGTTAGTCCCTCGCCCATATCTAAGCGATGAACGAAGAACCTCCTGCCATTCCCACGCATGACTACCCCCTTCTACGTGAAGATGAGTATCACGGAATATCAGGACGGACAGCGAGTCCTAACTTATCCAGGTTCATACTTTACCATTCAATATTTCACATTCAACACATCAGAGACGTTCCTCCTTGGAACGCTCTTTAATATCCACTTCCAATAATTTCTTCAAAATATATCATTCGTTCATAATAACCAGTTCTCTTTATTCCCTTTCTCATTCTGTGTTTCATTCCCTTAACATTTTACAACATTCATTCTTTGATCAAATAAAACGAAAGTATTACAGTACTTTTGACCACGCGTTTCTGAATAAAAGAAACGAACCGTGTACTCACTTAATACGTTTCAATACTTAATAATTTGAAAATACTGATCTTTTAAAGAGGTGGATGATACTTAGAAAGATTTTGAGTGTACAGAGTTCAGGTAGAATCCAAAGGATAAAACCAGTAAGAAAATGTTTAGATAAACAACCAATATAATTGAATTTCAGAAAAACAGCACTGCCAGTCAAAGAACGAACGTTCAGAATTTCAATTTGGACGAACATCAATTACGTTCGCTCAGAACTCAATAATAAGGACGAGCGTTCAGTTAGAAACCGAACCCTGCTGTGGACGAACGCTAGGTCAATGACCAAGCACGAATCAGCACTAACGCTGGTTATAACCCAAGCGCTTTATAGGACGAGCGTTTCGGTATAGGACCGAACGCCAACTTTGGACGAACGTTCAGTATAAGGACGAACGCTCTCTAGAACTAACGTTCGACATAAGGTCGAACAACAATAAGGACGAACGCTCGACATGAGGCCGAACGTCATTGAGGACGAACGCTCGACTTAAGACCGAACGTCACTTATTTATAAAGTTTTAAATATTGATCTATACTGAGCAGAACGAACGCTCATTCACTCAATTGGGGGACGCTCGTTCTCGAGCAGAATTCATTCCAAATGAATGAATTCCAATCTAAGTCATGTTAACCAAAAACCGAACGGTCTAAGACCGTACAGTGACGAACGACCTTTTAGCAACAGAGAATGATCAGAAAATTTAGATTTTTCACACTTAGCAGAATTTTTCCAGATTTCCATTTTCCAACTTTATACTTCCATTTCAGGTTTAATTCCCTTCAAACATCATCATCATGCAGATTTCAACATTTAAAATCATGCCAACCACACAATAGCCATTCTCCATTCATCCATAATCAACTCAACATGCATTTAAATCAAATTCAACATCAAATATAATTCATACAAGCCGTATCAGTTCATGACAGATTCATCCAAACCAGAATGCATATCAGATATCAGTGATCATTTCTAACAACTCAACTTCATATTTTTCACACATGCAAAACAAACCAGAAATCATATTCCATATCAGTAAACGTTTCTAAATACTCAAACATCATGCTTTCCATATATGCATCTCAGATCATAAATCAAACAGTATAAATTAAACATATAAACTTCCCTTACCTGTTACTGCAGTGAAATTCCAATTGTTTAAGGTTTATCTTGATCACTCACAGTTCTCTACCCAAATGAATTCACTCCACGACTTTCACTAAATCTAAAATACCAAAATAACATAAAGATCAAACCTATAACTCATTCATGCAACCAGAATTTTGATTAGCATGAACTCAATGGACAATTATGCAGAATGAGAACTTACCAGTTCAGTTCTCAATTCTGTTCGAATCAAGTTGATGTTCACGGTGCAGTGACAGTGTTTACAGTATCTGAAACAGAATTTGAGGAGATGATGAATGAGTAATTTTAGAGGGAAGATGAGAGTTCTCAGAAACTCAGATTTTTATCCTTGCATGCAACTGATACAGTGTTCCTAGAAATTTTAAGATTAGATTGTGGTTTGGAGCTTACCAGTTACAGAATCAAAAGAGGTTCGGATCAAAATGGAGCTTGCTGGCCCGTGAATGTTCCTATGGTTTCAGAAAACGGATTGGAGTTGAAGGAAGTGAGTAATGGCAGAAGGAAGATGAAGGTTCGTAGAGAAAAGTTTGGAGAAGATGAAAGGTGTGATCCTTGAGGAAGACGAAGTGTGAGTGTGAGTGAAAGAGTTTTCTCAAAACTCAGAATTTTGAGTGGATTCCACATCAAACAAGAGAGCGTTTCACAGTCTGCCACTTGCACACCAAACCCTGCTTGGAATTCTCTCCCGTGACACTTGGCGTGTGTGCATGCACAGATTGGTGCGTTTTTAATGCACTGAGTGTGTGTGACGTGGTGCAGTTTCCAGAGAATGGTGGAGCTTGATTTCAGTGCATTGCAGGAAGAGATTTAGCAGATTTGAAGTAGGATTAAATCAACTCAGAATTATAGTGCACTAATCTGGTTTAACACAGAATTATCATTGCTTAATTATATAGGGTCTTACATTCTCCCTAACTACAAAAATTTTCGTCCTCGAAAATTTATAAATTACAAGCAAATAAGTGTGGATATAATTCCTTCATTGCACTCTCTACTTCCCACGTTGAATCTCCAGTCTTAGCATCCCACACCACCTTCACTAGACGAAGGTCTTTTCCTTTATGCAGCTTGGTGCGTTCATCTTCAATGCGGACTGGTTGCAGCTCCAATGTTCTGTCTTGACGCAGTTGGATGTTTTCCAGCTCCAAGATATGAGAAGGATTAGATATGTATTTCCTAAGCTGAGACACATGGAAAACTGGATGTAGATTTGATAATTGAGGAGGCAACGCAAGTTCATAGGCTACTGGTCCAATCTTCTTCAATATTTGATACGGCCCTATGAACTTAGGAGACAGCTTCTTTGGACGAACAACTCTTCCCACTCCAGTGATTGGATTCAGTCTTAGAAACACATGATCACCTGTAGCGAATTCCAGTGGTCTTCTCCTCCTATCAGCATAGGATTTCTGCCTGCTCAAAGACGTTTTCAACCTGTCTTGAATCAACTTAACCTTATCGGTTGTTTGCTGGATGAGCTCAGGTCCAGTTAGCACGTTCTCTCCCTCTTGAAACCAGCAAAGTGGTGTTCGGCATCTTCTCCCATAAAGTGCTTCAAAAGGCGCCATACCAATGCTAGACTGGAAACTGTTGTTATACGTGAATTCCACCAGTGGCAATACTTCATCCCAAGCGCCTAAGTGGTCCAGGACGCACGTCCTCAATAAGTCTTCTAAAGTCTGGATTGTACGTTCAGACTGTCCATCCGTCTGAGGGTGATATGCTGAACTCATCTGCAGCCTGCTTCCTAATTCACCTTGCAAAGATTGCCAAAACCGAGATGTGAATCTCGTGTCTCGGTCAGAAACTATGCTTGAAGGCACTCCATGAAGACGAATTATCTCCTTGATGTACAACTTAGCCAAATTTGTCATTGACATCTTCAGATTCACGGCTAAGAAGTGTGCGCTCTTCGTTAATCTGTCCACGATCACCCAAATTGAATCATGATTCCGGACCGTACGTGGCAGATGGGTCACGAAATCCATAGAAATGCTGTCCCACTTCCACTCTGGGATCTCCAATGGTTGAAGCAATCCTCCTGGACGTTGGTGTTCTGCCTTAGCACGTTGGCAAGTCAAACAAGATGCCACAAAGCGTGCAACATCACTCTTCATCCCAGGCCACCAAAACGATTTTCGGAGGTCTTGATACATCTTGGTCATGCCAGGGTGTATACTAAGACGACTGTGATGGCCTTCATCCAGAATAATCCGCTTCAGCTCGCCATCGTTAGGAATGCACGTCCTACCTTTGTAACGCAGCATGCCATCCGTTCCTGTATTGAATTCCTTATCTTTCTTTGAAACGAGTGAGTTTAATATCTTCACCAGATCTTCATCCTCACGCTGCTTCATTCTGATTCGATCAAATACATCGCTAGCTATTCTAAGGTTACAGCATTTGATACTGCTAGGCTCCAACTCAAACTGTAATCTCAGATCTCTGAAACTCTCCACTAAGTGCAGCTCCTTCACCATCATTAATGAGACATGCACTGCCTTCCTGCTTAGTGCGTCCGCCACCACATTGGCCTTCCCAGGATGATACAACAGTTCAAACTCATAGTCTTTTAGAAATTCCAACCAACGCCTCTGCCTCATGTTCAGCTCTTTCTGATCAAATAAATATTTGAGGCTCTTGTGGTCACTGAAGACTTGGAATGTTGATCCGTATAGAAAATGCCTCCAAATCTTCAATGCAAAAACGACTGCTGCCAGCTCTAAGTCGTGCGTTGGATAGTTACGTTCATGAATCTTCAATTGGCGAGACGCGTACGCTACTGCCCTTTTCTCTTGCATAAGCACACAGCCCAAACCTTGATGAGACGCATCACAGTACACTTCAAAGGGTCTGGACGTGTCTGGAATGATCAGCACAGGAGCGCTTGTCAACTTACGCTTCAGCTCTTGGAAACGTTCCTCACACACATCAGTCCACGCGAACGGCTGATCCTTCCTAGTTAACTGGGTAAGAGGAGCCACTATCTTGGCGAACCCCTCTATAAAGCGTCTGTAGTAGCCCGCAAGTCCAACAAAACTCCTCACCTCAGTGACCGAACGCGGGCTCTTCCAATCTAACACTGCTCTCACCTTTGAAGGATCCACTGCAATGCCTCCAGCCGACACCACATGCCCCAAAAACTGGATTTCCTTCATCCAGAATTCACACTTAGATAATTTTGCATACAATTCCTTCTCACGTAACACTCCAAGTACCAGTCTAAGATGTTTCTCATGCTCCTCTTCGGTCTTGGAATAGATGAGAATATCATCTATGAATACAACTACGAACTCGTCCAAATAGGGCCTGAAGATGCGATTCATGTACTCCATAAACACGGCTGGAGCGTTCGTCACTCCAAATGGCATCACCACATATTCATAATGTCCATACCGTGACCTGAACGCTGTCTTATGGATGTCTTCATCTTTAACTCTGATTTGATGATAACCGGATCTCAAATCAATCTTTGAGAACACTGCAGCTCCATGCAGTTGATCTAGCAAATCATCTATCCTTGGTAAAGGGTATTTATTCTTGATGGTCAGCTTGTTTAATTGCCTGTAATCTATGCACAACCGAGAGCTGCCATCCTTCTTCTTCACTAAGAGTACAGGCGCTCCCCATGGTGACACACTCGGTCTAATGAATTGTTTCTCCATAAGCTCCTCAATCTGCTTCTTGAGTTCAACCAATTCCGCAGGTGCCATCCGGTATGGCTGAACGGATATAGGGGCTGCCGTTGTCACCAAATCAATGGTGAATTCAACTTCTCTAACAGGAGGCAACCCTGGTATCTCATCTGGAAAAACGTCCATA
The DNA here is from genome assembly GCF_029865625.1 of Vigna umbellata. Taxonomy (NCBI): domain Eukaryota; kingdom Viridiplantae; phylum Streptophyta; class Magnoliopsida; order Fabales; family Fabaceae; genus Vigna; species Vigna umbellata. The sequence continues at coordinate 42,062,375 of NC_142171.1, forward strand.
AATTCCTCCACAACTGACGTTCTCTCTCGACTGCCAATAGCGGACGTTCGTTCATGTCTCAAATCTCCAAGCTCTTGGTCTTCATGCGTCATGATGAGAAAACAGCTTGCACCTTCCATTATATCTTCCTTCAACTGGCCAAGCGTTACTGTTAACTCTTCTTCTTCATCATTAGGAAACACCAATTCCTTGTTACCACAATCTATAAGAATGTGATTGGTGGTCAACCAATCCATCCCTAGAATCACCTCCAACCCTTGGAGAGGTAAGCAAATTAAATTCACCTTGTAACTACGTCCCTCAACCACAATAGGACATCTAATGCATACAGTAGACGTCCTAATCTCTCCAGCTGCCGGGGTAGAAACCACCAGGTCGAACTGCATATTCCTCTCCACTAATCCCAATTTCTCAACACACGCCTTCGAGATGAAGGAGTGAGTCGCCCCCGAATCAAACAACACATGACAGGATACTCCACACAGCAAGCATTCACTGGTTATAAGGTTACCTGAGTTAGCTGCTTCCGCCCCAGTTATTGCATACACACGACCCGCTGCTTGTGCTCTACCACCTCTCGGTTGATTCCTTCCAGCAACAGGTGGTCTCGTCACTGCCCGTCCACTCATATTACACTCGTTATTTGAGTGTCCGTTCCTTCCACAAAGACTGCAGTACTTTCCTCCAGCTAGTTGAGGGCATGCATTTCTATAGTGTGGTCCTCCACACCGGTAACAAATAACGTTCCCTTGTACAGGCTGTCCAACAGGAACGATCGCTTGTGATCCGCTTGTATTAGCTGGTTGGTTTGGACGAGCGTAAGGTAATCTTCTTTGAACAGAACCTCCTCTGGACACTATTGGTCCCCTACTCACTTGTTGCTGTTTCTTATGTCGTTCAGCCTCTGCCATGTTCTTCTCCAACACCTTAGCCCTCTCAACCATGGCAGGAAATGTCCTTATGCACAAGCTTGAAATCATGACTTTCAAGTCACTCCTTAGGCCGTTCTCAAACTTCCTACACTGCCACTCCTCGTTGGTGGCCATCGTATAAAACCGAACAAGGTGCTTGAACTTGTTGGTATATTCTGAAACTGTCATCCCACCTTGAACCAGTTGTAAAAACTCCACTTCCTTCGCAAACCGTACGCTGTCAGGGAAATACTCCTCGTAAAACTTACTACGAAATACTTCCCAAGTGACAGGACGTTGAGCTTCTACCAGAATAGCTCTTGTGCTCGCCCACCAATGGCTTGCTTCCCCAGTCAACAAATATTCTGTGTAAGACAACCTGTTCTCGTCCGGACACCTCTTTGCGTTGAAGATTCTCTCCATGTCCCCTAACCATTGGTCTGCCTCATCAGGGAGGCCCTTTCCATTGAATTTAGATGGATGGTGTTGGAGAAAACTCTCCAAACTCCATTCGGCATTTGGTTGGGCAGCGTTTGAAGAAGATGCTCCAGGCGCACCTCTAGTTGCAGCCAGTATCTCCATCAATTGTCTTTGCGTGTTTTCAGAATTAACACGCGAAGCCTCCAAACCTTGCATAGCAGCTTGGTTTTGCTGCATCAAGGTAGCATTCTGCTCCAGTAACGTGGTATTCTGTTGATGCAGTCTTTCCACCACGGTTTCCAACAATCTAGTGTTGCTGGACGTCTCGGACTCATTCGGTTGAGGAGGAGGAGGCAATCTAGGTGCCATTTGTTCTCTGGATACAGAGAAAACAAACTAACGTTAGTTATGTTCAAGAGTTAAAATAAAGTAACTCATTAAACATACAATAAGCACACAGCAAAACACAGTGCACTCATAACCCTACAGTGTCCTTTAACAAGAACAAAACTGCTCTGATACCAATAAATGTAACATCCCAAAATACAGTAATCACTATAATTCAGAATTAATTACAATTAACAGTAATCATAAACAGTCTTTGCATTAAAACAGAAATAAAAGCCTACTGGCTAATATTTACAGTAGCTGCTCCAAAATAAAACAGCAATTTACAGTACAACTTAAAATGTTCAGAATTCATCTAATTTACTAAAACCAGTACTGATTTACATGTCTGCATAATTATATACAGTATACCAAAATACAGTACAGCACTTTACAGTGTTCATAAACTAATCAAAATATAAAACAGTTCTGGATAAAACGCGTCTGCAGTACTGTACACAGAACTGTTAAAATACAGTACAGAAAATAACTAACAGCTACTATGGATCTAATCTCTACTGCTCCGATTTAACTTCCACTTCTACCAAGTTGGCATCCTCCAAATTTTCTTCTTCCAGCATTGTTTCAAGGGATGCACCACCATCTGCTCACATCCACAACGGATGATCATTGCATTTGACAAGACGGAAGTACATGGACAATAGACAACACAATGGAAAACGCAAGGGTAAGCTTATAATATTTAATTTATACAATTAACACATACGTTCACATATCAATTCAAACGTGCAGCACATAAATTATCAATTCGCAATCATAAAATAAATATAAAAGACAGACTGTCCGGACTGTATGAACCATGTAGTTACAAGCGTCCTTGCACCCGAGTGATGTAGTAACTGGATAACATTAAACAGCTGCCACTCGAGGTTAGTCCCTCGCCCATATCTAAGCGATGAACGAAGAACCTCCTGCCATTCCCACGCATGACTACCCCCTTCTACGTGAAGATGAGTATCACGGAATATCAGGACGGACAGCGAGTCCTAACTTATCCAGGTTCATACTTTACCATTCAATATTTCACATTCAACACATCAGAGACGTTCCTCCTTGGAACGCTCTTTAATATCCACTTCCAATAATTTCTTCAAAATATATCATTCGTTCATAATAACCAGTTCTCTTTATTCCCTTTCTCATTCTGTGTTTCATTCCCTTAACATTTTACAACATTCATTCTTTGATCAAATAAAACGAAAGTATTACAGTACTTTTGACCACGCGTTTCTGAATAAAAGAAACGAACCGTGTACTCACTTAATACGTTTCAATACTTAATAATTTGAAAATACTGATCTTTTAAAGAGGTGGATGATACTTAGAAAGATTTTGAGTGTACAGAGTTCAGGTAGAATCCAAAGGATAAAACCAGTAAGAAAATGTTTAGATAAACAACCAATATAATTGAATTTCAGAAAAACAGCACTGCCAGTCAAAGAACGAACGTTCAGAATTTCAATTTGGACGAACATCAATTACGTTCGCTCAGAACTCAATAATAAGGACGAGCGTTCAGTTAGAAACCGAACCCTGCTGTGGACGAACGCTAGGTCAATGACCAAGCACGAATCAGCACTAACGCTGGTTATAACCCAAGCGCTTTATAGGACGAGCGTTTCGGTATAGGACCGAACGCCAACTTTGGACGAACGTTCAGTATAAGGACGAACGCTCTCTAGAACTAACGTTCGACATAAGGTCGAACAACAATAAGGACGAACGCTCGACATGAGGCCGAACGTCATTGAGGACGAACGCTCGACTTAAGACCGAACGTCACTTATTTATAAAGTTTTAAATATTGATCTATACTGAGCAGAACGAACGCTCATTCACTCAATTGGGGGACGCTCGTTCTCGAGCAGAATTCATTCCAAATGAATGAATTCCAATCTAAGTCATGTTAACCAAAAACCGAACGGTCTAAGACCGTACAGTGACGAACGACCTTTTAGCAACAGAGAATGATCAGAAAATTTAGATTTTTCACACTTAGCAGAATTTTTCCAGATTTCCATTTTCCAACTTTATACTTCCATTTCAGGTTTAATTCCCTTCAAACATCATCATCATGCAGATTTCAACATTTAAAATCATTCCAACCACACAATAGCCATTCTCCATTCATCCATAATCAACTCAACATGCATTTAAATCAAATTCAACATCAAATATAATTCATACAAGCCGTATCAGTTCATGACAGATTCATCCAAACCAGAATGCATATCAGATATCAGTGATCATTTCTAACAACTCAACTTCATATTTTTCACACATGCAAAACAAACCAGAAATCATATTCCATATCAGTAAACGTTTCTAAATACTCAAACATCATGCTTTCCATATATGCATCTCAGATCATAAATCAAACAGTATAAATTAAACATATAAACTTCCCTTACCTGTTACTGCAGTGAAATTCCAATTGTTTAAGGTTTATCTTGATCACTCACAGTTCTCTACCCAAATGAATTCACTCCACGACTTTCACTAAATCTAAAATACCAAAATAACATAAAGATCAAACCTATAACTCATTCATGCAACCAGAATTTTGATTAGCATGAACTCAATGGACAATTATGCAGAATGAGAACTTACCAGTTCAGTTCTCAATTCTGTTCGAATCAAGTGATGTTCACGGTGCAGTGACAGTGTTTACAGTATCTGAAACAGAATTTGAGGAGATGATGAATGAGTAATTTTAGAGGGAAGATGAGAGTTCTCAGAAACTCAGATTTTTATCCTTGCATGCAACTGATACAGTGTTCCTAGAAATTTTAAGATTAGATTGTGGTTTGGAGCTTACCAGTTACAGAATCAAAAGAGGTTCGGATCAAAATGGAGCTTGCTGGCCCGTGAATGTTCCTATGGTTTCAGAAAACGGATTGGAGTTGAAGGAAGTGAGTAATGGCAGAAGGAAGATGAAGGTTCGTAGAGAAAAGTTTGGAGAAGATGAAAGGTGTGATCCTTGAGGAAGACGAAGTGTGAGTGTGAGTGAAAGAGTTTTCTCAAAACTCAGAATTTTGAGTGGATTCCACATCAAACAGAGAGCGTTTCACAGTCTGCCACTTGCACACCAAACCCTGCTTGGAATTCTCTCCCGTGACACTTGGCGTGTGTGCATGCACAGATTGGTGCGTTTTTAATGCACTGAGTGTGTGTGACGTGGTGCAGTTTCCAGAGAATGGTGGAGCTTGATTTCAGTGCATTGCAGGAAGAGATTTAGCAGATTTGAAGTAGGATTAAATCAACTCAGAATTATAGTGCACTAATCTGGTTTAACACAGAATTATCATTGCTTAATTATATAGGGTCTTACATCTATTTTATTTTTTAACTTTGATTTCTCTTTTATTGAATACGTGTCTCTAATTTTAAATTCTGTTTCTAACAAAATTTTCATAAGCTTCAAGTTTTAGACTCGTAACCATTATCTTCTACGTATCTTGATTGCTTAATGTTCATTCCTAATTAATTTTTATTTTATGATTAAAAATTAATGTATAACTAATAATATAAAGTAAAAATTTGAATTTTCCATGTTATTATTATTATTACTATTGGTATTATTGTTTGTTATTTTGAATTACTGAATACATATTTATGTGGTAAATATAAATTTTATGTTTGAAATAGATTGTAAGTATTATACTTACCAGTAAATTTAATTCTATTACTTTAAGTAAAGTTAGTTTGCATTTAACTACCATAACATCCTATATTATTCAGGTTTTAGTCTTAATATCATGTCGGAGTATCATGATTATGTTTAGTTTATATTAATGATACCAATATCTCATATATTCAATATTAACAATTCAACATCTTACTTATACAATACATTGCTAATATCTATGACAAACATTATATTTCAACTACATAAGAACAATTACAAATATCTCAAAAATCATCATTTGTGTTATCCACATCAAAATACTTTAAATATATATATATATATATATATATATATATAATATTATATATATATATATATATATATATATATAATATATATATATATATGAGTTTGCTAAATTGCGCACGCTCTTTTTTCAGTGGTATATTTTAGTAATGTATATACAAGATTTTTGTAGACAAAAATATCCTCATATATTATGGATTTTAAATTTTAAAGTCAAAAGTATTTGAATAACAAGAAAGCTCCAACCCTTACTCACCTCCTCATTTCTCTCAACCCTTCCTTTTTCATCTCTCACCCCAACATTTTCTCTGCCATTCCTATCATAGCTCCAACTAAAAAAATAAGAAACATTTACGGTTAAACAATTTTTTACAAAAAATGATTTTATAATGAGTTTTCATTTTATAATTTTTGTCTTATCTAATTTTATCTAATTTTCACAAGCATAATGACATTAAAAAATTGGTAATTGGCCTAGAAAAAAATAAAAAACATTCGATGTTAAACAATTTCTCAAAAAAATGATTTTGTAATGAATTTTCATTTTATAATTTTTGTCTTATCTAATTTTCACAGTACAATGATGTTTGAAGGAATTGGTAATTGGCCTAGAGGATTTTTGTAGAGATGTCAATATCCACATATGATGAAATTAGAGAGGTTAGTAAAGATGATAAAATTGAACAGATTTTGAATAAACCTTTGCTTAAAAGCGAATATGCTAATGAATCAACTCTTTACAAATGTAAATTGTTTAACTGTGTTTCTTATTTTTTTCAGTTATGGCTACCGTAAAAATGAGGAAGAAAATGTTAAAGTGATAAAGATAAAAAAAAAGATTGAAAGGAATAACAAGGTGAGTAAGAGTTTATAACTACACTAGAGATGACGTGTGTGTATATATATATATATATATATATATATATATATTTCATGAGTTAGGTTGAGTATAGGTAATGCGCTGTTTATTATCTGTCCCTCGTCTAAAAATTACTGTTCATTACCCGCCTGTTTCCCTAACAACGCATACGTAAACTTTTAATATCATGTATTACAACACTCTTAAAAGATAATATTTTCAATAGTTGAAAAATTTTGTCCTGTTAGTTTTTCTTTATTTATTTTAATAATTTGACAAGTATATGCACTAAGATAATCCGTATTATTATATAAGTTAGCATATTAGATTAAATCATAAAACTATAACTTTTTATTTATTTTAAGGTGTATTAATTTGTAGTTTTTTTAGTGATAAGTATTAGTAGTGGGCCAGTCTCCAGAAAAAAGAGGTCGGTTGAAGGTAATTTCTTCACGCACCCCTATGTTTACTTCCTTCACCCATACTTTTAGAATTTCAATTATACTATAACTGAAACTAATAGAAAATAATTTTTTAAGTTCTTCCGTGTTTTAGTTATAGTTTCAAACTGTGTAATCATATATATTTTGGATTTCATAATTTGGAGTTCAAAAATTTTATTTTTATATGTTTCATATGGTACAATTTAAAAGGTAGATTTGCATTTAAATTATACAATTTGTAATAAAAATTTGAATTTTAAATTGTATAATTTGTTATATGAATTTAAAAATATTTCCAAATAGACAAAAAAATCTTCCAAAATCAATCATCTTAGAAAAATCACAAATCGAAATTTTAAATTATATTTTGAATTATATAATTTATAATCTGAATTTATATTTTTGATTATATAATTAATGATATAAACTTAGAAGATGATTTAGAATTTAAATTAAATTTCGAATTATATAATATATAATACAACTTTAAAAACAATCAAAATGTAAATTATATATTTCAAATAGTAAAATCCACAATGAAAAAGTCTCTCCTCCAATAGCACTGTTGTCCCTTTTGATGTGGCTTTCCAAATTTTGAGCCATATTCTCTCCCACAAGGAGAAAATACTAAAGCTAGGTTCCAAAGGCATTCTCTCAATAAAATGAAACGGCTCTCCAAAGTTCCCAAATGGAGTTGGGTGTAGGACGTTGCAGGCTTTCGGCAGTGTGGAGGACGCTGATGCTGTGAAAGAAGGGATAATATTAGGATTTTTAATATCTTTAGTCAAGGATAGTTAGGTAATTTTTGTAAGACTATGGGGGTGTAAAAAAGAAAACATGTAATTGCAGTAAGAAAGACCCCTAGATGAAATCCACGAAGATCCAGTACCCGCCGTTGTGTGTTTGGTGGCCCATATTTGGAGGAGTAAGAAATATAAACGAAGCACCGTTTTTTTCTCACTTTGGCGCTGAGATTGAGAAAAGGGAACTCTCACGAAACTCAACTCTCTCTCTCTTTCTCTCTCTCTCTCTCTCCTTCACCCTCTTCTCTCTGCAGCCAATCCCCATTTCAGATCGAGCCCTTCTTCTTCCTCCACCCTTTCCCATTCGCTGTGGTGACTGCTCTCTCATCTTCACCACCAAGAGTAAGTTCCTCTTCCACACCACTTTCTTCTCATCTCGTATTAACCGTCAGCTTCTCTGACTTTGTCTGCTTTTCCCTCTTTGAACTTTCCGTCTCCTGTTGAATATTTTTATTTGAACTTGTCCCAGCTTAAGTGAATGATATCCAAACAGCTCCCTCTCTTTTGTTCATCTGTTTTGTTCATTTTAGGCAAGGGCTTTGTTTTTTCATCCTGTGGAGCCAAATGCTTAAATGTTCTGTGACATTGTTCTGCCATTGTAGGTGTTGTTTCGGAAGTTAGGAAGTAGATTTGGAACTGAAAATTTCTTGCACTGTGCCAATGCTGGTGGTGGTTTTCATTAGCAGTCAAAATCTATTAACAATTGGCTAATTGGCGTATATGTGCTGCATGAAGAGTATTTTGATTGTGTCTTTTAGTTTTAATGTTTGATTCACTCTCCCATTTCCGCATCGTGTATATAGTTATGTTACTGCTCCAGATACGCAGTGGATAATCTCAAGTTTGTTTTTTTTTTTTTTTTTTTTTTTTTGTAGTTACTTGACTCACATTTAGACTATAGTGGTGGATGCTGTGGTGTGCGGTTTTTCCTCGGACCTATGACTAGACCATTTGGAGAATTGACAAGCAATAACAGTGCCGCTGGAAGGATGAGTACTGAACAATCTGAATTGTCTGAAAAAACACAGTTAAGGACTGAGCATTTACTAAAGGAACAACGGGAGTCTGGTACTGTGTTAACCAGTTCAGTTATCCATGAAAAATCAAATCAAGTTTCTGCTAATGCGACAGAGAATTCTGTTATTTTACTATAATAATAAAACATATTAAAAGAATTAAAAATTTAATATTTTAAATGAAAAAATTAAATTAGAAATATTATTTATTTAAATTTGATAATCAAAATATTTTTTTTAATATAATAAATATTCAATTACTGTAATTTTTTTTTATATAATTAAATATATATTAATATTTTAATTATAAAATATTATTTATTAAAATAAAAAAAAATATGTAACATCCCAATAAATAGTAATCACCATTAATCAGAACTAATCACATTTACCGAAATTACAGTACAGTCTTAATATTTACAGTAGCTGCTCAAAAAGAAAACAGCACGTACAGCAATTTACATCAACTGCTCACACATATTAAAACTGAATATGCAGCACTTAACAGTATTCAGAATACAAAATAAATACAGAAACCAGTTCTGATTTACTATTCTGCATAACTATATACAGAAATGTCAAAATACAGTACAGAAAAACTAACTAAAGCTACTACAGAAACGCGCCTCTACTGCTCAGCTTTAACTTCAACTTCCACAAGGTTGGCATCCTCCAAATTTTCTTCTTCCAGCATGGTTTCAAGGGGTGCCTCACCATCTGCTCACATCCACAACGGATGATCATTGCATTGACAAGACGGACATACAGAACAGTAGACAACACAAGGAAATTGCATGGGTAAGCTTAGGTAATTTAATTCAACACAATCAACATAATTTAACATATAAAATCAGTCATACAATTCATACAATAAAACACATATCCACGCATACAGTGACTCATCCAAATTCTCATAATTAAAGACTGTCCGGACTGTATGATCCATGTATCTACAGGCGTTCTTGCACCCGGGTGATGTAGTAACTGGGATACCCTCAACAGCTGCCACCCGAGGTTAACCCTTATCAGCCCAAAGTACTATAAGGACTAGGGCCTCCTGCCATTCCCACGCATGAACTACTCTCCTCTACATGAGGATGAGCAATCACGGAATATCAGGATGAACAGCCATCAGTAGCTTAATCCATGGTCATACTACACTACTTCTCATATTCACATCATGGAGACGTTCCTCCTTGGAACGCTCATTCACAATCCAATCCGATAGAATTCATTCACATAACCATTCTCGCATATTCACAACTTCTGTTAATCAAATTTTCATTCTGTGTTCCACTCTCTTAATTTTAAAGGACGTTCATCTCTCAATAGGTGGGGAAGAACATATTACAGCACTCATACATTCACGTTTCTGAACAAAAGAAACGCACCCTTATTCATGCACGGACACTGATACAATTAACTAAGTTAATTGAAATTGAGTCTAAAAGATCCAAATAGTACTTAGGAAAAATTCTAAGTATAAAGACTTGAGATTAAATGAAAAGAATCATTACAGTTTTTCATGACTTTAAGTAAATGATCAGAGCCTTTGTAAATTCGGAAACGAACCATGCCAGTCAAAGACCGAACGTTAATTAATCAATTGAACGAACGTTACAAGATTCGCTTACGAAACAATGGTAAGGACGAGCGTTCAGTAGAAACCGAACCCTCTTTAGGACGAACGTCAGGTCAATGACCGAACACCATTTGAACGAACGTGCATTTGAACGATCGTGCATTTGAACGAACGTTCGGTATCAGACCGAACGCTAACTAGGACGAACGCTCAATCTAAGATCGAGAATTCATTTGGACGAACGCTCAGTATAATACAAAGCGCCACTTAGGACGAACGCTGGTAAACCAAAACCGAGCGTCCTAACTATACTTCACTTTATTTTCAATAGTTGGACACGCTAGGCTAAGCCGAACGCTCACGCCTAACTCTTGACAACTAATAACGCTCGTTCCAGATCAGGGTCCTTTCCAAATGAAAGAATCCTTATTCTAAGAAATTTTCCAGGGAAACCGAACGGTATAAGACCGTTCGATGACGAGCGTACATGATAAATCAGAGAAGATAAAATTTCCAGGTTTTTCAACTCGATAACTTCACAGATTTTCATGTGATTCATAATTTTAAAGTTTTCATTTCCATCCTACATTTCATACATTACAGAATTCATATTACTCCTTCATCAATACAGAAATTTCCAGTTCCAAACATATCATTCCAAATTCTACATAGCTTCAATAATATCCCAAATCATACAGCACATTTTCTGCATAAAATTCAACATTTTTCAACATCTGATCAACCCGAATTAATCATTTTCCAGTGCAGACATACCAGCATTAATATACAGTTTCAAACATTAACATTCATACACAACCAGTGCAACATACTCATACATGCATACTTAAAATTCAGATATTTCATACAATTCAACATCCAGTGCACTTCATTACTGTCATTAACATTAAAACAGCATTAAATTAAATTACTAAGCTTCCCTTACCTGTTACTGCAGTGTACTTCCAATTGCTCAGAATTTCACTCTTTCACTCACGGCTTTCTATCCAGGAATTCACTCAACCACTTCCACTAAATCTAATACACCAAAAATCATAACAGATCAGACTTCTAATCCTGCATGCAACCAGAATTTTGGTTCGCATGAACTAAGTGGACAATTGTGCAGAAACGAGAACTTACCAGTTCAGTTCTCAATTCTGTTCGGATCTGAATAGTGCTCACGGTGCAGGGAAACTTTCTCCTGTGTCTGAAATGAGATCAGAGGGTTTGATGGTAAGTTATCTTGAAGAGATGATGAACGAGTGCAGAGAAATTTCAGAGAGAATTTGAGGTCAGAATTTTCGAGAAAAGGAAGGTGATTGCATGCAGAGAATGGGAAGAGTTTTCCTGAAAATTTACTTCCTTCTTTCACAGAAACTAACTCCCATTCTCCACACACCACTTGTCTTCCACTATCATTCGCAGAGTGCTTCCACTGTGACACATGGCAGACACATGCAGTGGGAATGTGAGTGGATTTTGACGTGGCAAAACGCATCATAAGAGTGATCAGAGAGTGGTTTTGTGTGCTAATTAAATCAGGTTTTCACAAAATATATTATAAAATTAAAAAAACTTTAAAAAAAATGTTAACCAGTTACCGTTCCAAACAAGGTTAACATATTTTTCTAGTTTTTTTTTGTTTTTAATTTTTTAATATGTTTTATTTATTTTGGTTTATTAAATAATATTTTATAAATTAAAATATTAATATATATCTAATTATATTAAAATATTAATTTAATTAAATATTTATTAAATAAAAAATATTTATTTATTATTGAATTAAAACAAATAAACTTTTAATTTATTATTTTTTTAATTTAAAATATTAAATTTTATTTCGTAATTTATTATTATTATTAAATAAAAATTAAAAAGGTAAATTAAAAGAAATAAAAAAAAAATAACCAGTAGACGGTTAAGTGTTATTAACGAAAAGGACATAATAGAATTTTTTGGAGATATGCTGGGACGGAGAACTATTCCTTATGTTTTCTCCTATATTCTTTTATAAAGTTGGTTAAATCATATCTATACCTTATATGAATTAATATATACGTCTTGGAATGATAACAGGTTATGTTGGACACAGATCTACCTGTAACTTGACCCAAAAAAAGTTTATTCGTTACTCAATTTGTTACCAGCATAAATATTTACTTAAAAAATATTTATGAATATTTTAAAATCTAAATATCTTTATGAATATATGCATATATTCATAAATATTTAAAAAAATATATTTTTATAATTTATTAAAATAAAATTATAAAAATATATAAAATAAAATATAAATTAAATTAAATATTAATTAAAATTTAATTTTATAAAAATATAAATTAATATTAATTTTAATTAAATTTAACTTAATAAAATATAAATTAAATATTTATTTTTATTTTTTTACTGTTAACAAATATAATACGATAATATAATACATAGGAAAATGATACTCGAACAACGTTTTTTGACAACATTTCGACACAAGACACGTGTCAGCGTTTGAGTGGTTGAGGTTTTTGCAGGAAAAAGCTGCTGCGTCTGAGAAAGTCTGATAGAAATCTGCTTCAACGCTGACGTGGCGAGGGCGGGCACGGGCAGTCTGGGTTGTGCGTTTCAAAAATTGAAATGAAAAGGGAGCGGTCAGGGGTTTTTGTTTGGCGTTTGAAATTTGAATTTCATTTTTGAACAATTTTAGAGAGAAGTGAAGGTTGAGAGAGAGGGTGAGAGCCCGAGAGAGTTGGAGAAAGGGAGTTCGAGAGAGAGAGGTCCGACGGATTGCTTGCGGAGTGCCGCCGGACAACGTTGAAGGCCGTGTCGGAGCTATTCAACCCCTCCAGCCGGTTCCGATTCACGGTCGCCGCAGCTCCGACGTTGGCCAACGATACGAAGGCGGCATCGTCTTCCCTCCAACCCAGCGATTCGTCCCACCTGCTTCCCTCCCTGTGCCGGACCTTTGCATTCACCGCCGGAGCATCGCCGGAGTGTCGACTGTTCGGTGGACGAAAAAGAGGGGTTTAGGTTTAGGTTTCTTTCCCATTTGGGGAGGTTTAGGGTTTGGTTTCTTTCCCATTTTCATGTATTGAACTGAGTCTCTTTGAAATTTTCTAGTTGAATCTGTTTCTCCACTCAAGTTTCTTATTCATTTTACGCTTTAACTGTTCATTGTACTGCAAGTTTTACTGTTCATCATCTCTTTCACGCTGCCATGGTAGGATTTTATTGTTCATGCTTGCTTTCAGTCGCTGGTTCCATTCAAGTTTGTGTTTCTGGGTTTGCGTTTTATGCTTAAGTTTAATTTGTGCATGAACGTAAGGTCATACTACGCGTTTTATGGTTCCATTCAAACTTTGATGTTTCAGCCTAAGCGTTCGGTGTTGGTGTTTTAGACTGAGCACGGTGGCAGCAACTTGGCGGTTTGGGTGGAAGGTTTCCGAGGAAGATGATGACGGTGTTGGACTGGTCACGGTGGAGAGTTACAGTGGTGCAATGGTGATGAAGGTGCTAGACGGTAGTATTGAGGATGGCAATGGTGGCTGAGGGGGCTTGGGATGATGACGGCTGTGACTCAAAGATGGGTTCCTGGTGGTCCCGTGGAGGTGCAACCTGGTGGCTGATGAGTGAAGTGGTCACGGTATTTGGCGGGGGTCAGAGGTGGTGATTGAAGGATTATGCCGTGAAAATGGATAATGATGTTGGTGGTGGAGTTCGGTTTGAATATGCCCAGGTGACCTTGCTGGAGATTCCGTTTCATACCGAACGCTCACAGTCTGAATCATACCGAACGCTCACAATCAGTAACACAGAACCAAGAGCGAGCGTTAAAAGCATATGCAATTTCGAGCGTTCGTTCGTTTTGGTTTAGTGATCGGGGCGTTCGTCCTTAAAGAGACCGAACGTTCAATCACACAGTACAAAGAATGGTTCCTTGGGCATTGTCAACACTCAATTTCGTCCAGGTTGATTAATAAATTTACTTTCATCATAAAGAAAAAATAAAATAAAAATAAATAAAATAAAATAAAATAAAATAAAAAAAATAAAAAAAATAAAAAAATAAAAAATTAATAAAAAAAAAAGGAAGAAAGGACGTTCGGCTTTTGACTGTTGCTGTGACCGTTCGTCCTCAACTGTGAGCCGTTAGGACGTTAGGAGCGCATCATTTGGCTGTCAGCATCGAGAAGAGAACGCCCATCCAACAGCATGCCAGGACGCTCGTCCAGCGCGCAGCGCAGAGGACGCTCGGCCAGCACTCAGAGAAGGCTCGTCCAGCGCGGAGAGGACGCTCGTCCAGAAAGTGGACGCTCGTCCAGAGAGCGGAGATCGCTCGCCCAGCTAGCGGAGAACGCTCGCCCAGACGCTTGTCGCCCAGAGGGGACGCTCGTCCAGCGCGCAGGGGACGCTCGTCCAGCACGCAGGGGACGCTCGTCCAGCGCGCAGAGGACGCTCGTCCAGCAAGTGGACGCTCGTCCAGAGAGCGGAGATCGCTCGCCCAGCTAGCGGAGAACGCTCGCACAGACGCTTGGCGCCCAGAGGGGACGCTCGTCCAGCGCGCACAGGAGGCTCGTCCAGCAAGTGGACGCTCGTCCAGCAAGTGGACGCTCGTCCAGCAAGTGGACGCTCGTCCAGCAAGTGGACGCTCGTCCAGTAAGTGGACGCTCGTCCAGTAAGTGGACGCTCGTCCAGAGAGCGGAGATCGCTCGCCCAGCTAGCGGACAACGCTGACTGAGGACGCTCGTCCAGACGCTTGTCGCCCAGAAGGGACGCTCGTCCAGCGCGCACAGAGGAGGCTCGAACGGTAGATGTAAGTATAAATGAAGGAGCCATTCGATCTCTAACAGACCGAACGGTATGAAGATTAAGAACGAACGGTCGATAAACAACAAGCATGAACACAGAGACAAGCCGAACGTCACAGAGGAAGTAAAAATCAGATGAAAGATGGACGAACGACTCTAACAGTGACGTTAAAGACCGAACGGTTTGACAGGCAGAAACAGTAAACGTGCAGAATTCAAAACCAGCAGAAACGCAATTGCAGGAACAGTAAACTCGCACAATAAAGCTATCAGTACAAACAAACGTAAAAATTAAATTTCAAACAATCAACAACAGTATAAATTAAATGGCAGACACACAACAACACAGATCAGATTTCAGAAGAAATTTAATCGCATCAATAGAATAAAATTGACAATTCAGTAACAGGAAATTAAATGACATTGTTCATTCAAATTAAAATTCATTACAATACAGAAAGCCAAATTCTCAAGTCTCGTTCTGGTGCTGCCTCGTGCGTTTCCAGCCAGGTTGCCATGCTGTTGTCTCCCATTAGCAACCTTTAATGAATTTCTTCCATCACTCTTTTGCTTCTCTGTCAGATAAAGCCATGTGGGGCCCTCCATTTTGTTTACACTTCTGCATGTTCTGCACACCATCGCTGCCCATGCTGGAATAAACAAGGTCTGTGTCAGCTTTCCACTTCTCTCCCATCTCAACATGTGCATCCAATTCGGCTGGACTTGAAGACGGTGTGTGTTGTCCTTGCTGCTGTTTGATGCAGCTGGACGTGAATGCTTCCAACGTTGCAGCTCCCAAGCTTCTCATGGGCGTGCTGCTGGAACTGCTAGACGGATGGGGTGTGAATGAACAGAAAACGGAAACTTAATACATAGTATTCATATTCAAGCACAATGAATTTAATTTAAACTCTCTTTAAGAAATGCCAGATATTTGAACTAGACAGGAGGTGACCAACATGACAGTAATCCCCAAATCAAAATAACACAGAATTCAATGTATAATAACACTACACCAACACAAAAACTGAAATAAGTGGGTACCTGGGTGCCAGTTTTTGCACACCAAGGCCAACTACGTCCATCACTCTCATTTTGGTGTGGCTTGTTTGTTTTCCCTCATTTCAGCTACTTCTAAGTAATTTGGGAACAATTCTTAACATTTTATTAACAACAGAACAATGTAAGATTAAGCAAAGAAGTTGTATAAAAATTGGGAACAGAACAACATCCACTTGGGAGACGTTTCATACATAAGCAAATCAAATCCAGATACAACATCATCCATGTATTCAACATTCATTGCACTGACAAATCAAAAAAGAAACCAACCTTGAGTGAAGACCACGCGTGGCGGTTGGAACAGAGCCGATTGCCTAAGGTGTGGGTGGGACTGACAACCCGGAAAACCCCTCTTTTTGGTCCTCCGAACATCCCAAACTCCGGCGAATCTCCCGCGGCACTCCGGCGGCACTCCGGGACAGGGACGGAACCACCTGGGACGAAGCGACACCTTCAACGCCTCCCTAAGTCGCTGGGCCGGAACGGACCAAACACGATCCCGTCTTCGCGTCGAGCGGTCGACGTCGGAGCTGCGGCGCCGTCAAACGGAACGGGCTGGAGGGTTTCGATCTCTCCGACACGGCCTTCGACCTTCAACGGCGCACTCCGGCAACCACTCCGTCGTTCTCTCTCTCTCGAACTCCCTTACTCCAACTCTCTCGGGCTCTCTCTAGGTTAGACTCTCTCTCAACCTTCACTTCTCTCTAAAATTGTTCAAAAATTAAATTCAAATTTCAAACGCCAAACAAAAACCCTGACCGCTCCCTTTTCATTTCAATTTTTGAAACGCACAACCCAGACTGCCCGTGCCCGTCCTCGCCACGTCAGCGTTGAAGCAGATTTCTATCAGACTTTCTCAGACGCAGCAGCTTTTTCCTGCAAAAACCTCAACCACTCAAACGCTGACACGTGTCCTGTGTCGAAATGTTGTCAAAAAACGTTGTTCGAGTATCATTTTCCTTGAAATATATAATTTACATTTTGATTGTTTTTAAAGTTGTATTATATATTATATAATTCGAAATTTAATTTAAATTCTAAATCATCTTCTAAGTTTATATCATTAATTATATAATCAAAAATATAAATTCAGATTATAAATTATATAATTCAAAATATAATTTAAAATTTCGATTTGTGATTTTTCTAAGATGATTGATTTTGGAAGATTTTTTTGTCTATTTGGAAATATATTTTAAATTCATATAACAAATTATACAATTTAAAATTCAAATTTTTATTACAAATTGTATAATTTAAAATGCAAATCTACCTTTTAAATTGTACCATATGAAACATATAAAAATAAAATTTTGAACTCCAAATTATGAAATCCAAAATATATATGATTACACAGTTTGAAACTATAACTAAAATGTAACATCCCAAAATACAGTAATCACTATAATTCAGAATTAATTACAATTAACAGTAATCATAAACAGTCTTTGCATTAAAACAGAAATAAAAGCCTACTGGCTAATATTTACAGTAGCTGCTCCAAAATAAAACAGCAAATTACAGTACAACTTACAATGTTCAGAATTCCTCTAATTTACTAAAACCAGTACTGATTTACATGTCTGCATAATTATATACAGTATACCAAAATACAGTACAGCACTTTACAGTGTTCATAAACTAATCAAAATATAAAACAGTTCTGGATAAAACGCGTCTGCAGTACTGTACACAGAACTGTTAAAATACAGTACAGAAAATAACTAACAGCTACTATGGATCTAATCTCTACTGCTCCGATTTAACTTCCACTTCTACCAAGTTGGTATCCTCTAAATTTTCTTCTTCCAGCATTGTTTCAAGGGATGCACCACCATCTGCTCACATCCACAACGGATGATCATTGCATTTGACAAGACGGAAGTACATGGACAATAGACAACACAATGGAAAACGCAAGGGTAAGCTTATAATATTTAATTTATACAATTAACACATACGTTCACATATCAATTCAAACGTGCAGCACATAAATTATCAATTCGCAATCATAAAATAAATATAAAAGACAGACTGTCCGGACTGTATGAACCATGTAGTTACAAGCGTCCTTGCACCCGAGTGATGTAGTAACTGGATAACATTAAACAGCTGCCACTCGAGGTTAGTCCCTCGCCCATATCTAAGCGATGAACGAAGAACCTCCTGCCATTCCCACGCATGACTACCCCCTTCTACGTGAAGATGAGTATCACGGAATATCAGGACGGACAGCGAGTCCTAACTTATCCAGGTTCATACTTTACCATTCAATATTTCACATTCAACACATCAGAGACGTTCCTCCTTGGAACGCTCTTTAATATCCACTTCCAATAATTTCTTCAAAATATATCATTCGTTCATAATAACCAGTTCTCTTTATTCCCTTTCTCATTCTGTGTTTCATTCCCTTAACATTTTACAACATTCATTCTTTGATCAAATAAAACGAAAGTATTACAGTACTTTTGACCACGCGTTTCTGAATAAAAGAAACGAACCGTGTACTCACTTAATACGTTTCAATACTTAATAATTTGAAAATACTGATCTTTTAAAGAGGTGGATGATACTTAGAAAGATTTTGAGTGTACAGAGTTCAGGTAGAATCCAAAGGATAAAACCAGTAAGAAAATGTTTAGATAAACAACCAATATAATTGAATTTCAGAAAAACAGCACTGCCAGTCAAAGAACGAACGTTCAGAATTTCAATTTGGACGAACATCAATTACGTTCGCTCAGAACTCAATAATAAGGACGAGCGTTCAGTTAGAAACCGAACCCTGCTGTGGACGAACGCTAGGTCAATGACCAAGCACGAATCAGCACTAACGCTGGTTATAACCCAAGCGCTTTATAGGACGAGCGTTTCGGTATAGGACCGAACGCCAACTTTGGACGAACGTTCAGTATAAGGACGAACGCTCTCTAGAACTAACGTTCGACATAAGGTCGAACAACAATAAGGACGAACGCTCGACATGAGGCCGAACGTCATTGAGGACGAACGCTCGACTTAAGACCGAACGTCACTTATTTATAAAGTTTTAAATATTGATCTATACTGAGCAGAACGAACGCTCATTCACTCAATTGGGGGACGCTCGTTCTCGAGCAGAATTCATTCCAAATGAATGAATTCCAATCTAAGTCATGTTAACCAAAAACCGAACGGTCTAAGACCGTACAGTGACGAACGACCTTTTAGCAACAGAGAATGATCAGAAAATTTAGATTTTTCACACTTAGCAGAATTTTTCCAGATTTCCATTTTCCAACTTTATACTTCCATTTCAGGTTTAATTCCCTTCAAACATCATCATCATGCAGATTTCAACATTTAAAATCATGCCAACCACACAATAGCCATTCTCCATTCATCCATAATCAACTCAACATGCATTTAAATCAAATTCAACATCAAATATAATTCATACAAGCCGTATCAGTTCATGACAGATTCATCCAAACCAGAATGCATATCAGATATCAGTGATCATTTCTAACAACTCAACTTCATATTTTTCACACATGCAAAACAAACCAGAAATCATATTCCATATCAGTAAACGTTTCTAAATACTCAAACATCATGCTTTCCATATATGCATCTCAGATCATAAATCAAACAGTATAAATTAAACATATAAACTTCCCTTACCTGTTACTGCAGTGAAATTCCAATTGTTTAAGGTTTATCTTGATCACTCACAGTTCTCTACCCAAATGAATTCACTCCACGACTTTCACTAAATCTAAAATACCAAAATAACATAAAGATCAAACCTATAACTCATTCATGCAACCAGAATTTTGATTAGCATGAACTCAATGGACAATTATGCAGAATGAGAACTTACCAGTTCAGTTCTCAATTCTGTTCGAATCAAGTTGATGTTCACGGTGCAGTGACAGTGTTTACAGTATCTGAAACAGAATTTGAGGAGATGATGAATGAGTAATTTTAGAGGGAAGATGAGAGTTCTCAGAAACTCAGATTTTTATCCTTGCATGCAACTGATACAGTGTTCCTAGAAATTTTAAGATTAGATTGTGGTTTGGAGCTTACCAGTTACAGAATCAAAAGAGGTTCGGATCAAAATGGAGCTTGCTGGCCCGTGAATGTTCCTATGGTTTCAGAAAACGGATTGGAGTTGAAGGAAGTGAGTAATGGCAGAAGGAAGATGAAGGTTCGTAGAGAAAAGTTTGGAGAAGATGAAAGGTGTGATCCTTGAGGAAGACGAAGTGTGAGTGTGAGTGAAAGAGTTTTCTCAAAACTCAGAATTTGAGTGGATTCCACATCAAACAAGAGAGCGTTTCACAGTCTGCCACTTGCACACCAAACCCTGCTTGGAATTCTCTCCCGTGACACTTGGCGTGTGTGCATGCACAGATTGGTGCGTTTTTAATGCACTGAGTGTGTGTGACGTGGTGCAGTTTCCAGAGAATGGTGGAGCTTGATTTCAGTGCATTGCAGGAAGAGATTTAGCAGATTTGAAGTAGGATTAAATCAACTCAGAATTATAGTGCACTAATCTGGTTTAACACAGAATTATCATTGCTTAATTATATAGGGTCTTACATTCTCCCTAACTACAAAAATTTTCGTCCTCGAAAATTTATAAATTACAAGCAAATAAGTGTGGATATAATTCCTTCATTGCACTCTCTACTTCCCACGTTGAATCTCCAGTCTTAGCATCCCACACCACCTTCACTAGACGAAGGTCTTTTCCTTTATGCAGCTTGGTGCGTTCATCTTCAATGCGGACTGGTTGCAGCTCCAATGTTCTGTCTTGACGCAGTTGGATGTTTTCCAGCTCCAAGATATGAGAAGGATTAGATATGTATTTCCTAAGCTGAGACACATGGAAAACTGGATGTAGATTTGATAATTGAGGAGGCAACGCAAGTTCATAGGCTACTGGTCCAATCTTCTTCAATATTTGATACGGCCCTATGAACTTAGGAGACAGCTTCTTTGGACGAACAACTCTTCCCACTCCAGTGATTGGATTCAGTCTTAGAAACACATGATCACCTGTAGCGAATTCCAGTGGTCTTCTCCTCCTATCAGCATAGGATTTCTGCCTGCTCAAAGACGTTTTCAACCTGTCTTGAATCAACTTAACCTTATCGGTCGTTTGCTGGATGAGCTCAGGTCCAGTTAGCACGTTCTCTCCCTCTTGAAACCAGCAAAGTGGTGTTCGGCATCTTCTCCCATAAAGTGCTTCAAAAGGCGCCATACCAATGCTAGACTGGAAACTGTTGTTATACGTGAATTCCACCAGTGGCAATACTTCATCCCAAGCGCCTAAGTGGTCCAGGACGCACGTCCTCAATAAGTCTTCTAAAGTCTGGATTGTACGTTCAGACTGTCCATCCGTCTGAGGGTGATATGCTGAACTCATCTGCAGCCTGCTTCCTAATTCACCTTGCAAAGATTGCCAAAACCGAGATGTGAATCTCGTGTCTCGGTCAGAAACTATGCTTGAAGGCACTCCATGAAGACGAATTATCTCCTTGATGTACAACTTAGCCAAATTTGTCATTGACATCTTCAGATTCACGGCTAAGAAGTGTGCGCTCTTCGTTAATCTGTCCACGATCACCCAAATTGAATCATGATTCCGGACCGTACGTGGCAGATGGGTCACGAAATCCATAGAAATGCTGTCCCACTTCCACTCTGGGATCTCCAATGGTTGAAGCAATCCTCCTGGACGTTGGTGTTCTGCCTTAGCACGTTGGCAAGTCAAACAAGATGCCACAAAGCGTGCAACATCACTCTTCATCCCAGGCCACCAAAACGATTTTCGGAGGTCTTGATACATCTTGGTCATGCCAGGGTGTATACTAAGACGACTGTGATGGCCTTCATCCAGAATAATCCGCTTCAGCTCGCCATCGTTAGGAATGCACGTCCTACCTTTGTAACGCAGCATGCCATCCGTTCCTGTATTGAATTCCTTATCTTTCTTTGAAACGAGTGAGTTTAATATCTTCACCAGATCTTCATCCTCACGCTGCTTCATTCTGATTCGATCAAATACATCGCTAGCTATTCTAAGGTTACAGCATTTGATACTGCTAGGCTCCAACTCAAACTGTAATCTCAGATCTCTGAAACTCTCCACTAAGTGCAGCTCCTTCACCATCATTAATGAGACATGCACTGCCTTCCTGCTTAGTGCGTCCGCCACCACATTGGCCTTCCCAGGATGATACAACAGTTCAAACTCATAGTCTTTTAGAAATTCCAACCAACGCCTCTGCCTCATGTTCAGCTCTTTCTGATCAAATAAATATTTGAGGCTCTTGTGGTCACTGAAGACTTGGAATGTTGATCCGTATAGAAAATGCCTCCAAATCTTCAATGCAAAAACGACTGCTGCCAGCTCTAAGTCGTGCGTTGGATAGTTACGTTCATGAATCTTCAATTGGCGAGACGCGTACGCTACTGCCCTTTTCTCTTGCATAAGCACACAGCCCAAACCTTGATGAGACGCATCACAGTACACTTCAAAGGGTCTGGACGTGTCTGGAATGATCAGCACAGGAGCGCTTGTCAACTTACGCTTCAGCTCTTGGAAACGTTCCTCACACACATCAGTCCACGCGAACGGCTGATCCTTCCTAGTTAACTGGGTAAGAGGAGCCACTATCTTGGCGAACCCCTCTATAAAGCGTCTGTAGTAGCCCGCAAGTCCAACAAAACTCCTCACCTCAGTGACCGAACGCGGGCTCTTCCAATCTAACACTGCTCTCACCTTTGAAGGATCCACTGCAATGCCTCCAGCCGACACCACATGCCCCAAAAACTGGATTTCCTTCATCCAGAATTCACACTTAGATAATTTTGCATACAATTCCTTCTCACGTAACACTCCAAGTACCAGTCTAAGATGTTTCTCATGCTCCTCTTCGGTCTTGGAATAGATGAGAATATCATCTATGAATACAACTACGAACTCGTCCAAATAGGGCCTGAAGATGCGATTCATGTACTCCATAAACACGGCTGGAGCGTTCGTCACTCCAAATGGCATCACCACATATTCATAATGTCCATACCGTGACCTGAACGCTGTCTTATGGATGTCTTCATCTTTAACTCTGATTTGATGATAACCGGATCTCAAATCAATCTTTGAGAACACTGCAGCTCCATGCAGTTGATCTAGCAAATCATCTATCCTTGGTAAAGGGTATTTATTCTTGATGGTCAGCTTGTTTAATTGCCTGTAATCTATGCACAACCGAGAGCTGCCATCCTTCTTCTTCACTAAGAGTACAGGCGCTCCCCATGGTGACACACTCGGTCTAATGAATTGTTTCTCCATAAGCTCCTCAATCTGCTTCTTGAGTTCAACCAATTCCGCAGGTGCCATCCGGTATGGCTGAACGGATATAGGGGCTGCCGTTGTCACCAAATCAATGGTGAATTCAACTTCTCTAACAGGAGGCAACCCTGGTATCTCATCTGGAAAAACGTCCATAAATTCCTCCACAACTGACGTTCTCTCTCGACTGCCAATAGCGGACGTTCGTTCATGTCTCAAATCTCCAAGCTCTTGGTCTTCATGCGTCATGATGAGAAAACAGCTTGCACCTTCCATTATATCTTCCTTCAACTGGCCAAGCGTTACTGTTAACTCTTCTTCTTCATCATTAGGAAACACCAATTCCTTGTTACCACAATCTATAAGAATGTGATTGGTGGTCAACCAATCCATCCCTAGAATCACCTCCAACCCTTGGAGAGGTAAGCAAATTAAATTCACCTTGTAACTACGTCCCTCAACCACAATAGGACATCTAATGCATACAGTAGACGTCCTAATCTCTCCAGCTGCCGGGGTAGAAACCACCAGGTCGAACTGCATATTCCTCTCCACTAATCCCAATTTCTCAACACACGCCTTCGAGATGAAGGAGTGAGTCGCCCCCGAATCAAACAACACATGACAGGATACTCCACACAGCAAGCATTCACTGGTTATAAGGTTACCTGAGTTAGCTGCTTCCGCCCCAGTTATTGCATACACACGACCCGCTGCTTGTGCTCTACCACCTCTCGGTTGATTCCTTCCAGCAACAGGTGGTCTCGTCACTGCCCGTCCACTCATATTACACTCGTTATTTGAGTGTCCGTTCCTTCCACAAAGACTGCAGTACTTTCCTCCAGCTAGTTGAGGGCATGCATTTCTATAGTGTGGTCCTCCACACCGGTAACAAATAACGTTCCCTTGTACAGGCTGTCCAACAGGAACGATCGCTTGTGATCCGCTTGTATTAGCTGGTTGGTTTGGACGAGCGTAAGGTAATCTTCTTTGAACAGAACCTCCTCTGGACACTATTGGTCCCCTACTCACTTGTTGCTGTTTCTTATGTCGTTCAGCCTCTGCCATGTTCTTCTCCAACACCTTAGCCCTCTCAACCATGGCAGGAAATGTCCTTATGCACAAGCTTGAAATCATGACTTTCAAGTCACTCCTTAGGCCGTTCTCAAACTTCCTACACTGCCACTCCTCGTTGGTGGCCATCGTATAAAACCGAACAAGGTGCTTGAACTTGTTGGTATATTCTGAAACTGTCATCCCACCTTGAACCAGTTGTAAAAACTCCACTTCCTTCGCAAACCGTACGCTGTCAGGGAAATACTCCTCGTAAAACTTACTACGAAATACTTCCCAAGTGACAGGACGTTGAGCTTCTACCAGAATAGCTCTTGTGCTCGCCCACCAATGGCTTGCTTCCCCAGTCAACAAATATTCTGTGTAAGACAACCTGTTCTCGTCCGGACACCTCTTTGCGTTGAAGATTCTCTCCATGTCCCCTAACCATTGGTCTGCCTCATCAGGGAGGCCCTTTCCATTGAATTTAGATGGATGGTGTTGGAGAAAACTCTCCAAACTCCATTCGGCATTTGGTTGGGCAGCGTTTGAAGAAGATGCTCCAGGCGCACCTCTAGTTGCAGCCAGTATCTCCATCAATTGTCTTTGCGTGTTTTCAGAATTAACACGCGAAGCCTCCAAACCTTGCATAGCAGCTTGGTTTTGCTGCATCAAGGTAGCATTCTGCTCCAGTAACGTGGTATTCTGTTGATGCAGTCTTTCCACCACGGTTTCCAACAATCTAGTGTTGCTGGACGTCTCGGACTCATTCGGTTGAGGAGGAGGAGGCAATCTAGGTGCCATTTGTTCTCTGGATACAGAGAAAACAAACTAACGTTAGTTATGTTCAAGAGTTAAAATAAAGTAACTCATTAAACATACAATAAGCACACAGCAAAACACAGTGCACTCATAACCCTACAGTGTCCTTTAACAAGAACAAAACTGCTCTGATACCAATAAATGTAACATCCCAAAATACAGTAATCACTATAATTCAGAATTAATTACAATTAACAGTAATCATAAACAGTCTTTGCATTAAAACAGAAATAAAAGCCTACTGGCTAATATTTACAGTAGCTGCTCCAAAATAAAACAGCAAATTACAGTACAACTTACAATGTTCAGAATTCCTCTAATTTACTAAAACCAGTACTGATTTACATGTCTGCATAATTATATACAGTATACCAAAATACAGTACAGCACTTTACAGTGTTCATAAACTAATCAAAATATAAAACAGTTCTGGATAAAACGCGTCTGCAGTACTGTACACAGAACTGTTAAAATACAGTACAGAAAATAACTAACAGCTACTATGGATCTAATCTCTACTGCTCCGATTTAACTTCCACTTCTACCAAGTTGGTATCCTCTAAATTTTCTTCTTCCAGCATTGTTTCAAGGGATGCACCACCATCTGCTCACATCCACAACGGATGATCATTGCATTTGACAAGACGGAAGTACATGGACAATAGACAACACAATGGAAAACGCAAGGGTAAGCTTATAATATTTAATTTATACAATTAACACATACGTTCACATATCAATTCAAACGTGCAGCACATAAATTATCAATTCGCAATCATAAAATAAATATAAAAGACAGACTGTCCGGACTGTATGAACCATGTAGTTACAAGCGTCCTTGCACCCGAGTGATGTAGTAACTGGATAACATTAAACAGCTGCCACTCGAGGTTAGTCCCTCGCCCATATCTAAGCGATGAACGAAGAACCTCCTGCCATTCCCACGCATGACTACCCCCTTCTACGTGAAGATGAGTATCACGGAATATCAGGACGGACAGCGAGTCCTAACTTATCCAGGTTCATACTTTACCATTCAATATTTCACATTCAACACATCAGAGACGTTCCTCCTTGGAACGCTCTTTAATATCCACTTCCAATAATTTCTTCAAAATATATCATTCGTTCATAATAACCAGTTCTCTTTATTCCCTTTCTCATTCTGTGTTTCATTCCCTTAACATTTTACAACATTCATTCTTTGATCAAATAAAACGAAAGTATTACAGTACTTTTGACCACGCGTTTCTGAATAAAAGAAACGAACCGTGTACTCACTTAATACGTTTCAATACTTAATAATTTGAAAATACTGATCTTTTAAAGAGGTGGATGATACTTAGAAAGATTTTGAGTGTACAGAGTTCAGGTAGAATCCAAAGGATAAAACCAGTAAGAAAATGTTTAGATAAACAACCAATATAATTGAATTTCAGAAAAACAGCACTGCCAGTCAAAGAACGAACGTTCAGAATTTCAATTTGGACGAACATCAATTACGTTCGCTCAGAACTCAATAATAAGGACGAGCGTTCAGTTAGAAACCGAACCCTGCTGTGGACGAACGCTAGGTCAATGACCAAGCACGAATCAGCACTAACGCTGGTTATAACCCAAGCGCTTTATAGGACGAGCGTTTCGGTATAGGACCGAACGCCAACTTTGGACGAACGTTCAGTATAAGGACGAACGCTCTCTAGAACTAACGTTCGACATAAGGTCGAACAACAATAAGGACGAACGCTCGACATGAGGCCGAACGTCATTGAGGACGAACGCTCGACTTAAGACCGAACGTCACTTATTTATAAAGTTTTAAATATTGATCTATACTGAGCAGAACGAACGCTCATTCACTCAATTGGGGGACGCTCGTTCTCGAGCAGAATTCATTCCAAATGAATGAATTCCAATCTAAGTCATGTTAACCAAAAACCGAACGGTCTAAGACCGTACAGTGACGAACGACCTTTTAGCAACAGAGAATGATCAGAAAATTTAGATTTTTCACACTTAGCAGAATTTTTCCAGATTTCCATTTTCCAACTTTATACTTCCATTTCAGGTTTAATTCCCTTCAAACATCATCATCATGCAGATTTCAACATTTAAAATCATGCCAACCACACAATAGCCATTCTCCATTCATCCATAATCAACTCAACATGCATTTAAATCAAATTCAACATCAAATATAATTCATACAAGCCGTATCAGTTCATGACAGATTCATCCAAACCAGAATGCATATCAGATATCAGTGATCATTTCTAACAACTCAACTTCATATTTTTCACACATGCAAAACAAACCAGAAATCATATTCCATATCAGTAAACGTTTCTAAATACTCAAACATCATGCTTTCCATATATGCATCTCAGATCATAAATCAAACAGTATAAATTAAACATATAAACTTCCCTTACCTGTTACTGCAGTGAAATTCCAATTGTTTAAGGTTTATCTTGATCACTCACAGTTCTCTACCCAAATGAATTCACTCCACGACTTTCACTAAATCTAAAATACCAAAATAACATAAAGATCAAACCTATAACTCATTCATGCAACCAGAATTTTGATTAGCATGAACTCAATGGACAATTATGCAGAATGAGAACTTACCAGTTCAGTTCTCAATTCTGTTCGAATCAAGTTGATGTTCACGGTGCAGTGACAGTGTTTACAGTATCTGAAACAGAATTTGAGGAGATGATGAATGAGTAATTTTAGAGGGAAGATGAGAGTTCTCAGAAACTCAGATTTTTATCCTTGCATGCAACTGATACAGTGTTCCTAGAAATTTTAAGATTAGATTGTGGTTTGGAGCTTACCAGTTACAGAATCAAAAGAGGTTCGGATCAAAATGGAGCTTGCTGGCCCGTGAATGTTCCTATGGTTTCAGAAAACGGATTGGAGTTGAAGGAAGTGAGTAATGGCAGAAGGAAGATGAAGGTTCGTAGAGAAAAGTTTGGAGAAGATGAAAGGTGTGATCCTTGAGGAAGACGAAGTGTGAGTGTGAGTGAAAGAGTTTTCTCAAAACTCAGAATTTTGAGTGGATTCCACATCAAACAAGAGAGCGTTTCACAGTCTGCCACTTGCACACCAAACCCTGCTTGGAATTCTCTCCCGTGACACTTGGCGTGTGTGCATGCACAGATTGGTGCGTTTTTAATGCACTGAGTGTGTGTGACGTGGTGCAGTTTCCAGAGAATGGTGGAGCTTGATTTCAGTGCATTGCAGGAAGAGATTTAGCAGATTTGAAGTAGGATTAAATCAACTCAGAATTATAGTGCACTAATCTGGTTTAACACAGAATTATCATTGCTTAATTATATAGGGTCTTACATTAAACACGGAAGAACTTAAAAAATTATTTCTATTAGTTTCAGTTATAGTATAATTGAAATTCTAAAAGTATGGGTGAAGGAAGTAAACATAGGGGTGCGTGAAGAAATTACCTTCAACCGACCTCTTTTTTCTGGAGACTGGCCCACTACTAATACTTATCACTAAAAAAACTACAAATTAATACACCTTAAAATAAATAAAAAGTTATAGTTTTATGATTTAATCTAATATGCTAACTTATATAATAATACGGATTATCTTAGTGCATATACTTGTCAAATTATTAAAATAAATAAAGAAAAACTAACAGGACAAAATTTTTCAACTATTGAAAATATTATCTTTTAAGAGTGTTGTAATACATGATATTAAAAGTTTACGTATGCGTTGTTAGGGAAACAGGCGGGTAATGAACAGTAATTTTTAGACGAGGGACAGATAATAAACAGCGCATTACCTATACTCAACCTAACTCATGAAATATATATATATATATATATATATATATATATATATATACACACACGTCATCTCTAGTGTAGTTATAAACTCTTACTCACCTTGTTATTCCTTTCAATCTTTTTTTTTATCTTTATCACTTTAACATTTTCTTCCTCATTTTTACGGTAGCCATAACTGAAAAAAATAAGAAACACAGTTAAACAATTTACATTTGTAAAGAGTTGATTCATTAGCATATTCGCTTTTAAGCAAAGGTTTATTCAAAATCTGTTCAATTTTATCATCTTTACTAACCTCTCTAATTTCATCATATGTGGATATTGACATCTCTACAAAAATCCTCTAGGCCAATTACCAATTCCTTCAAACATCATTGTACTGTGAAAATTAGATAAGACAAAAATTATAAAATGAAAATTCATTACAAAATCATTTTTTTGAGAAATTGTTTAACATCGAATGTTTTTTATTTTTTTCTAGGCCAATTACCAATTTTTTAATGTCATTATGCTTGTGAAAATTAGATAAAATTAGATAAGACAAAAATTATAAAATGAAAACTCATTATAAAATCATTTTTTGTAAAAAATTGTTTAACCGTAAATGTTTCTTATTTTTTTAGTTGGGGCTATGATAGGAATGGCAGAGAAAATGTTGGGGTGAGAGATGAAAAAGGAAGGGTTGAGAGAAATGAGGAGGGTGAGTAAGGGTTGGAGCTTTCTTGTTATTCAAATACTTTTGACTTTAAAATTTAAAATCCATAATATATGAGGATATTTTTGTCTACAAAAATCTTGTATATATACATTACTAAAATATACCACTGAAAAAAGAGCGTGCGCAATTTAGCAAACTCATATATATATATATATATATATATATATATATATATATATATATATATATATATATATATATATATATATATTTAAAGTATTTTGATGTGGATAACACAAATGATGATTTTTGAGATATTTGTAATTGTTCTTATGTAGTTGAAATATAATGTTTGTCATAGATATTAGCAATGTATTGTATAAGTAAGATGTTGAATTGTTAATATTGAATATAATGAGATATTGGTATCATTAATATAAACTAAACATAATCATGATACTCCGACATGATATTAAGACTAAAACCTGAATAATATAGGATGTTATGGTAGTTAAATGCAAAACTAACTTTACTTAAAGTAATAGAATTAAATTTACTGGTAAGTATAATACTTACAATCTATTTCAAACATAAAATTTATATTTACCACATAAATATGTATTCAGTAATTCAAAATAACAAACAATAATACCAATAGTAATAATAATAATAACATGGAAAATTCAAATTTTTACTTTATATTATTAGTTATACATTAATTTTTAATCATAAAATAAAAATTAATTAGGAATGAACATTAAGCAATCAAGATACGTAGAAGATAATGGTTACGAGTCTAAAACTTGAAGCTTATGAAAATTTTGTTAGAAACAGAATTTAAAATTAGAGACACGTATTCAATAAAAAGAGAAATCAAAGTTAAAAAATAAAATAGACATGTTAAATCAAATTATACTACCATCTATTTAAATTTAACATATGTGCATAAATTATATTAATAATCGGTTCGATATTTATATCTTACATGATTATTCAGTAGCTAATTTTTTTTCCAAAGAGTTATAATCATGGCACTGTATTTTTTATTTAAGGATTATTAATGAATAAAACAATGTTGTGAAAATCCTTTACGAAGCACGTGAAAACACAACACTTGGAGGGTTGTTTGTAACTAGTATAAGTGGAATGGTAAGAGAGGATTCGGTAGTGCTTCAAAAGTAACTCTTCCACCATAACGATGAGATGCTACTCCATAAATGCCGTTGTCATGCAGATTTGTGTAATACGTAGTTGAACCTGCTCACGATCAGAAAAGATTTTCTGTTGATTTTTTCAGAGTTGGAAATCTCCAAGATTATCAGTTCAAATTAATGGCAGAATCATCACAGTCAAGATATTTTCTCTTTCCTGTCAATAAGGTGGGCCATTCTCTGATGCAGAAGAAAACAAAAACGGTTGTGCTTCCACATTCTTCGAGCTTCCAGATTTTGGTCAAAAACACGGGATCTTCCACGTTTTCAAACACATGCTACATGATTTACTCTCAGCCATTTTCAAACCCTAGCATTTCCAAAAACCTACTGTGTGACATTTTGGAGATCCTCTCTCGCATTCTTGAATGGTTTCTGTCAACTTTGGACTCACGGTAGGATTCACATGCTTGAGCCCAATCAGAATCGGTCAGTTTCGTAGTGAAGGTAAGTTTAATCCAAAAATCTCTTATTTAGGGTTTTTGTTTTCTCATAAAAACTCTGTAATAGAAAAATCTCAAGGTTTATTCAGGAAGAACTCTGGCAAAGGGTCAATCCATTTGGTGAATAATGACTTCTGGGTAGAATTTGCAGGAACGTGAAGATTATATAAGGCTAATGCCGAGAGTGAGAGGGAGGTTAATTGAAAATTTGACGTAGGAGGAGACAGAATATCATTTGTTTCGAGTTGGAGAATCTAGAGACAATTCCCTTACATTAATTCCTTCTTAGGTGCGCAATTTCGCTTCTTCATGCTTTGTAATTTTTCGTCAAAATGTTCTTCTGCAAGGGTAGATAACATCTACTTTTCATCACCCGCTACATCATATTTCTTTCCATTTTTCCTCAATTCCATTTCCTTCCCTTCTACACCTCCATTCCTTTTCGTCCTTTCATCACTTTCATTTCTCGCCACTTCCTACAGAAACACCACAAACCGAACCATCTCCATCATCCTTCCCACACACAGTTTTAAGCATGAAAAAAGGTCAAAACGATAGCGGCGCTTGTGCTGATAGAGTTGCCCACGCATCTGTGACATCGGCGCTGGTTCCGGCAGTAACTGGCGCCGTCGTCAGCTTATAGAATTGAAAATTGAAAATTTTATTATTCTAGCAATTTAAAATAAAGAAAAATAAAATTATTAAATATTTAAATACAGGTTTAAAGTAGTTTTAAAAAGTATACGAAAATATATTAATTAAAATAACAGTATATTAATAATTGAAGAGATAAATATAATAATAAAAATTCATATGATAAAAATATATGTTTGAAAATAAATACTAATTTGAAATTGATTGATATTATCTTTTTTATTACTGATTATTAATATAAATTAAAAATAAAATAATTTTGATACTCGACATGATATTAAGACAAAAACCTGATATATGTAGGACGTTTTGTTAGTTAAATGCAAAATTAACTTTACCTGATGTAAGAAAATTAAATTTACTGCTAGGTATAATACTTACAATCTATTTCAAACTTAAAATTTATATTTACCACCTACATATGTACTCAGTAATCCAAACTAATAATAACAATAATTTTAACGTGGAAAATTCAAATTCTTATTTTATGTTATTAATTCTACATTAATTTTTCATAAAAATAAAATTAAGTAAGAGTGAACATCAAGCAAATAAGATAAGTGGAAAGAGATAATGGTTACGAGTCTAGTTTATGACAATTTTGTTAGAAAAAGGATTTGAAATTATAGACACATGTTTAATAAAAATTGTAGACATCTTAAATCAAATTTACTACCATCTATTTAAAATTTAACATATGTGCATAAATTATATTAATAATCGGTTTAATATTTATATATTACATAATTATTCAGGAGCTAATATTCTTCTAAAAATATTGTAATTATGACACTGTATTTTTCATTTAAAAGATTATTAATGAACTGATATAAAGCAATGTTGTGACATTAGGAAGCAAGTGAAAACACAACACTTGGACAACAGTTGTTTGTGAGTAGCATAAGTGGAATGGTAAGAGGGGATTCATTCTACATTATGTTGCTGTTTCCCAAAATAGCACAAGTTTGTTTTGTCCTTCAAAAGTAACTCCACGACAACGATGAGATGGTGTGTCCTCGTCAGTGCAGTCTGCTACACCAGTGAATAAAAATAATTTAACTATATTAAATTATAGTTAACTGTATTATTTTATATTAAATTATAATTCAAATAATTTTTTTTAATAATAACATCAATTAAATTCTATATTAATTATAATCTATTTTATTTTAAATTCAAAAATTTACTTTGAAATCCTATCTCTCAGTGTCTCCGAAATCAAGCAACTAAACCTTGTTGTTTTCCATCACACCACCTTTTCCATTTTGTCCTAGAACGTGAGTCAGAGAAGGATAGCTTGAACGAAAACCCAACTTACGGTGACCTGCCCTGGTCCTGCCGTGCTACTGCTCACCGTGACCCTGACATTTGTGGCCTGAGCGAGGCGTCTTAATGTTTGGGGCTGAGGGAGGCTTGCTGCATTTGCCACTGGTGTCTTTCTTTTACACACTTTTTCTCTTTCTTTTTCCGTTCATGAATTCAATGACTTGTGTTGTGTTTATCTTCTTCTTTGCTAATTCTAGGTTTCTTTCAAGATTATGTATGTTTTAGTGTTGTATGTTGTTCAAAGCTTAGACTTTTTTTATGAGGAGTTTGATGGAAACTAATGAAAGATTATTGCTTTGAAAGGGTGTTATATGATCTTTTTGCTTTTTTGTCAATGGGGCACATTGGTTAACTCTGGTTTTATGTTTACTCCGCGTTTAGACCGGCGGGGTGACATTGGATAACTAGTTTGTTTTGATTGAAGGAGGATAGAGTTTAGGAGAAATCTGTGAGGATTTTGGGGAATCATTAAGTGATTGTTCCAAATACTGAACTTTTTAGTTTTAGTTAGGCTTATGATATTCATGAAGATAAAGCTGAACAATATGGAGAATGTTATACCCCTTTTGACTATACATAGTTGGCAAAGATTATGAGTGCTATATGTATGTGGGATGAAAAGAAATCGAAAATCTGGAAACGGTAATTTCATGGAAAATAATATGAAAGGAGGAAATGAAAAGGCTAAGATACAGAGAGAAAATACAAAATGCAACTTATCTAATGATGAAATTCTCATATATTCTTTAAAAAATCTAATCTTGAAATTGGGATCTATTCCAGGAGGTATATATTAAGGATGTCAACCTCAATGCATTGTCCCTGTTCTAATGGGTCATAATTGTGACCTCTTTACTAATTAGGATGGGTATAAAGAAATGCATTTTCTTGATTTGAGATCAATGGACCCGTGCCTTATTAAGATGGATCCGGAAATAGTATATAGTAGTTACGTGGCTTTCATATGTTATGGATGATAATATTGTGGAGTCACTCAACTTGCTGACTTCATTTTTGAAGTATTATGTTCTGTGTTTACACTTTCTGAATGTTGTTTATCCTATAAGGAATGATGTTATCAGGCCTTGTGTTCATAAAACTGCTTCTTGGTTTTAGGTACCAACACATGGGGCAGATTTGAATTTACAGTGAAACTTATTTTGTTTTATCAGTTTCTGTTTTAGAATTTTTTTTTTCCAGAAAAAACTATTGAATATATTCTAAAAATTAGTACAGTTAGTTCACTTCAATTTATATTATAATTCATTGCAATTTAGACCAGTTTAGTATACTGCAGTTTCATAAAGCAAATTATAGTTCATTTCATTTCATCTGAATTACTTTTTAGTTCAGTTCCGATAAACTAGTTTTTAGTTTAGTGTAGTTTTTAACAATACAGTCCAGTACAGTTTATTTTGTCCACCCGTAGCCATATGTTAAACTCCTACTCGTGGTTGAACCTGCTCAGGATAAGAAAAGATTTTTTGTTACTTTTTTCACAGTTTAAAACCCCGAAGATCATCAGATCAAATTAATTGCATACTGGTTTTGCCTCACACTAAGAAGCTTGATGGATAAATGCAGAATCATCATAAGATATTTTCTCTATTTCCTGTCGATAAGGTGCACTTGGCGAACACCCTAGTTCCAAGCCGCCAATGCTTTCTGCCCTCACCCTATCCTAGGTGTAGCTAAGTTGAAAATAATTAATGTTTCTGAATTGAATTTGTTTCCATTTTTCTGCTTTACAATGTGGGTGCCATCTGTATGAACAGGTTTGTCTACCATTTTCACTCTACCGTGCTAGCTGCTTTTGTGATTTTTATGTGTTTTTCTTGGCGGCTGATTCATTGTTTCTGATTCCACTAGTGCTAGCTACCTGCTGAGTTTCACCTCAGGGACCTTTTATTCCAACCGAGTCACATCAGCCATGACTTCTTCTTGCCCAGGAATTGATCCTCTTCCCTCCGAGTTCCGCTTCTTCAAGATTATTGTGGATACTACTCTCCAAAAGGGAAAAATTGTGAGCATTATTTCCTTTACATACTCTTTCTCTATGTTCATTTCCATTTCCACTGAAACTTTTGTCATGGTATATAAATGTAGGATGAAACTTGTGAATTTCTTCATGTGTTCTAACATAAAGTTTTGCAGATGATTCCAAAGGAGTTCACTCGGAAATATGGTGGTAGATTGTTAAACCCTTTGTTTCTCAAGGTTCCCGATGGCATTGAATGGGAACTATGTTGGACTAAAGACGGTACTGGTAATGTTTGGTTGGAAAAGGGATGGAAGGAATTTGCCACTTATTACTCCCTTGGCTACGGTCATCTTGTGACGTTCAAATACCAACAAACATGTACATTAGAGGTACACATATACAATACATGTGCCGTAGAAATAAATTATCCCTCCAACAACACTCAAAACAGTTCTAGTAATGTTTTGTTTGAGGTAGCTCCAACATCACCATCTCTTCCTGGGCTTTCTAAGAAACCAAGGAAACACCCAATTGGGCCAGGCTCCAGTTTACCTCAGCACGTCCAAGTTAAAGTTGATCTGCTTCAAGGTACTAGATTTGTGGAGTTATTTAAAAAGGAAACGTTAGATTAAAACATTATCTATTTCATGACCATCCTTTTCTTTATAGGGATCTTTTGAGCTTTTAAGTGATTTTTTCATGACATATCATGTTCGATTGTTTCAGAGAATAGTGGTGCAACCAGATCTGAAACTCCTTCTTTTATGGTTACCCTGAAGGATACAAACGTGAATGGATATATTTTGGTGAGCTGTCAAGCTTCTTTTTAACCATTAACATAGTTTTCAATATTTTTTGTTTGAAGCCGGAACAATTACGTTATTTTTATATTTCCTAACTTTTGTAAGAATAAACTCAGGTCATTCCGTCCATCTTTACTAAAAAGTATTTGAAGGAAACCGGCAAACAAGATATCCTCCTTCAAGTCTTGGATGGGAGAACTTGGCACGTTACATTAAAGAATGGCAAATTTTTCAAGGGATGGAGGGCTTTTGTATCACATAACTATTTGAATGTTGGGGATGTTTGCATTTTTGAGCTAACCGAGAGCCAAGCTCCATGTTTTAAAGTGTCAATAATTCCAATTTCACAAGATAAATGTTCGAGTTCACAAGGTAATCTTAAGTTGGTTATTCTTTCAAATTACACCGTACTATTTGTGTAAAGTAATGACTGTAGATTTCTTCCTTTGAATCAGATAGAGAATATGTTGACCTTACGAAAATCCAAGACTTTAGATGTATTGATACTTTTTCCATCAAAGGTAAATAATAGCTTTAATTACTTTTATAACATCTTCCAAGATATTTCAATATTGTGTAGGGTTCATTCTAAATTCATGTGGTTTTTCTGTCATGTCATTCACAAATGGAGCTATGCAAGAAGCAGCAAAGTTCACGTCCGTAAATCCTTTTTTCACGCTCAAAATAAGGGCAAATCATAGGGGAGATTTCAGATCGGTAGGTTTTAGTTATGAAGCAAATTAAGTTGCTATTAGCCACCATATGTGATCGGTTTTAGTTATTTGTTATAGTTTTGTTGATAGTTAGAATTGATGTATCATATCTAGCTGATGCAAATATAATTTGATGTAGCGTGTACCACTTGATTTTGTGAGAGAGTACTTCCACAAGAAACAGGTGACGTTACAGTTTGGGAATAAATCATGGCGGGTAAAACTGGTTGGTGCTGTTCCAACAAAGCTGTCTCAAGGTTGGAGCCCATTTGCAAAAGAATGTAAGTTGCAACCTGGAAATGTTTGCGTCTTTGAGTTAACAAACGAAGAAGATTTAGTACTTGATGTTCATATTTTTAGGGGACAATCTTAGAGAATTCATTTGAAGCATTTATTGTAAAATTGCCCATTCATTTTAGTTTTTAATCCTCAAACTTGTATACAGAACCTGAACACGCTATCATGTTTGCAATGCTATTATTAGGTTTGTGGACAGGGACAACGTGTAAACACTGCCATGAATATGCGTACTTTGGTTCCCACAACTTAATAGTTAAATGTGTTCGTTAGTTTTGGTAGGTAGCTGAAGCTTTTTTCTTCTGTGAAGTGTTACTAACAGACAAAGGTGCAGTAGCAGAGAGGTCTTCCAAATGAACAAATAAATATGGTTTAATCATTCACGAAGTCCTTTTTTTCGCGTGGATTCTCAATTTAGTCCCTTTGTTTTTGAAAATCTCAATTGGGTCCCAAATTTATGAAAATTGCAACAATTGGATCCTTTCCGTTAAATTGTCTCCAACGGCGTTAGTGTGTGTCTGACGTGGCACGTCATCCACGTCAGACTACAGCGTGCCACGTCAGACACACACTAACGCCGTTGGAGACAATTTAACGGAAAGGATCCAATTGTTACAATTTTCATAAATTTGGGACCCAATTGAGATTTCCAAAAACAAAGGGACTAAATTGAGATTCCACGCGAAAAAAAGGACTTCGTGAATGATTAAACCAATAAATAAACCAATGAATGAGACAGATGTTGACAATATATACACATCAAATTCCTAAAATTAGCAAACTACCTACCTAGAAAACCTAACTAAATGGCTAGAACTGGAAACTAAGAGCTAAATCTGTAATTATTGAATGCAGAAGCATGAATCTTATGTAGAAACAATCATGAAACAGTAATTGGAACTGGAATTTAGCAGCAGAAATCAAAACTCAACATTCAAAACAAAGAAAAACTGGTGCCCGGGAGATAACGAGAATTACTACCTATGAGTAATCTGGAACAAAACTGAAATCAAACGTTTGGAATGAGTTTCAAATGATTAAATTGCATTGTTGAAAGTAAAAACAGGTTAGAAAGTAAGTGCTGGAATTGAAATCAAATGCAGAACTGGGAATTTAAAGAAAGCTTCTAAAGGCAGTAAAGAAAAGCATGTAAAAGCTGTCTAACAAGAAAACAATAACTCTCAATTGATGTTCATTAGGTTTTACTTTTGATGGCCAAGGATCATTTCGGATTCCTTGGTGTATAGGCGGTTACTTTATACTCACTAAGTCTCAGCACGAATCCATAATTGAGTTTAGTAGGTTACAAAAGTAAAAGCCACATGATCATCAACAGAAAAATGAATTCTGATGTAGAAGTGAGAAAGCATTGTAAAAGCATCAAATGTAAATGTGCAAGAAAGTAAAAGACAGAAACGTAAAGGTAAAAGCAGTAGAGGAATCTGTAGAAGTTTGCAAGAAAAGTAAAATTGCATGTAAACTAACTTGAATTTGATGTAAACTGGTGTGAAAGTACAAAGATTCTGAAGCACTTGCAACCTAGCTCCTTTGGAGTATAAGGCAGCAAGAGAACTTCAGATGAACGGACAGAACTCCAATTACAGGACCTACTATAGAGCTTTTACTACTATTGAAAACTATGCTAAGGAAGCTGTATTGTAAACAAGTAAATCTGTCTATGAACAAGCCTTATATATGCTGCTGTGATTTAAAACTGGAAAACCTATAAAACTTCCTAAAAACAGTCATAATAGCAACTGCCAATGACAGGTCTAAAGTATATACAATCTGTCTAGACTAGTTAAAACACAATTACAAGACTAATAGGTAGCAAGTAAAACAAGTCAGCTCCAATCTTCAGGCCAGGCTAGTGCAGGTCAGCTTAGCTTGATTAATTTTGCCTCTTTGAGTCCCAACTTGCAGGAGCAGGTTACTTCCCTTGGTCCAACCAGCTTCAGGTCACATCTCCAGCTTATTCAAGCTTGCCATGCAAGCTTCTTCCATCAAGTCACGTTCAGGTCAGGTGCAGTTTCCAAGCCTGTTTAGCTTCTAATTCTTTAGAAATGACAGCCTACAGCCAGTTTCTTCAGCTCCACTTCCAGCCTACTTCAAGTCTTGTTCACACTTCAGCAATGACTACCCTTAACTTCACTGGATTGGAACTGCAGGGTTTATCACAGCACAGAATTACCCAAGCTTCTCCTCTCAAGTTCACTGCACCAGCAAGCTAAGAAAATGAACTGCACTAAACTCTAAAGTCAACACCTCTACAAATTGTTTGACATTTTCAAAATTACGTTCTTACATCCAAATTAAAAATAATTGAATCAATAAAGCAATGCAAAAAGAATCAATTTAATTACATAACTATGGAAAAAGTTATGAATCAAACATGCAACAGTAATCAAAGCCGTCAGAATTTACTTTTAAACTTATTAACAAAAAGTCTATATAAAAACTCCAAATTAACACATGTTCACAAAAATTAAGATTTTTACAATGATAAATAAATTTGAGCAAAAAAGAGAAAATTAGAACTAAACAAGGCCCAAAAGGAATGCTATTAACTATGAAAAATACAAGAAAATAGGGACTTAGCACACCCTCACATTTAAGCCTTTGCACTGAACAAAACATAAAAGAAAACACAACTATT
Organism: Vigna umbellata; assembly: GCF_029865625.1. Classification (NCBI taxonomy): domain Eukaryota; kingdom Viridiplantae; phylum Streptophyta; class Magnoliopsida; order Fabales; family Fabaceae; genus Vigna; species Vigna umbellata. The sequence goes on from NC_142171.1 coordinate 42,102,398, forward strand.
CAAAAAGCAGTTTACAAAATCTGAACAGAATCACTAATGTACTGCCTAGAGGACCAGCAATAGTAACTTTTAAAAAAATTGCCTAGCCACAAATATAACTTTGTCAATCGTTATTTTAAAAAATAAAATATTGCAAGCAAGAAAATAATTGAACTCATATTCGTATGTGAGTATATAGTGATCATATCATACTCTTATCATGTTTCGTAAGCTTTGTGATGGAAATGATGAAAATAAACCATTTTACAGACTTAACATGGACGAAATTGAAATGTGTATAAAGTTGAAGAGCCAAACTCAATGTAAAAAATAAATTAAAAAACTAAAAGTAAAATTTAACCTTTAAAATTTTATAACTTGTAAAATTATGTTGGTACTTGAAAGTATATGTATTTTATGGATTATTTTAAGAAAGATTTTGATAAATTCGATAAATTTCATACTACCTTCCAGTACAATGTATAAATATCACACATTTTGTTAGTTGTAATTTCATTGTACAGCTTTATTCACTTACCAATATTGACAAAAAAAACTGACTTTTTTATATTTGATGCAAGATATATATAATTAAATAAATTATTCATACATGGAAAAAAAAATTAGTTACCTTTAAATGGTCGTGTATAAGTGGAGTGTGATCATAAAATGAACATCTCATGCAGGAGGATGCTACCTAATTACTTGTTATTCACAACACAATCTACAACCACCCAGGGGGTTTAGTCTCAAAATTGTCGTCATGCTGATAAATGGTCAAAGATAAAAAAAAAAATCAACATTGAAGTTTAGTTCCCTCAAAAATACTCCTTGCTCATATAACCAAAGGTGCAAGCTTTGACAAGAAATTACTTGCGCAATTTCCTGTTACTGCAATCACGGCTTATTTAACAACAGCATACAAGCAGGCAATGGCTTGCTACTTTCATATGCTTCACCAATCCACCCAATGTATGGTATATGCTCTCAATTTTAGGATGTGACAAACAGCCAATGAGAAACTCATGCACAACTCCATCCACAACAATCCAACTACTTCCTGGTTGCTTCTTGATTCCCTTCTCTTTCATTTCTAACCGCAGCTCCGAGACATCACTCCATTGATTCTGAGATGCAAATGCATTTGCCAACATAACATAGCCTGCAGAATTGTCTGGGTCTACTTCAACAAGCCTCCTGGAAACCTCTTGGGCCAACTCCACTCTAGAATGGAGCAAGCAGCCTCCGAGCAAAGCACCCCAGACAAAATTGTTAGGCTTGAAAGGCATGGAAATCACAACCTTCATAGCTTCTTCTATGCATCCTACTCTTGCAAGAAGATCAATATAACAAGCACAATGCTCCAATGTAAGACTAGGGGAAAGGGACACTTCTCTGAATATCCAGCGCCCACTTTCCAATAGTCCAGAGTGGCTGCATGCACTTAAAGCACCAAGAAACGTTCCAGCATTGGGTTGTAAGCCGAATTCTGGCATTCTGTAGAAGAGTCTCAATGCATCCTCTGCTTCACCATATACTGCAAGACCCATGATCATCGCATTGAATAAGACCACATCTTTGCTGACTGTATGTTCAAAAACTTCCTTTGCCTTATCCAAATTGCCACATTTTGAATACATGTTAATTAAAGATGTGGCGAGAATTTGGTTTGAGGCAATGGTGTCTTTATGTCCTAGAGATATTAGGTGATCGTGAACCCAACTTCCAAAACTCAAATCACCAATTTGAGCACATGCTGAAAGCACACTAACCATTGTGATATGGTTAGGTGTAGTGGCTGGTTCTTCTACCATCATACGGAAAAGACTTAAGCCCTCCACAGGATAACCGTTTTGAACATATGTATTTATCATAGCATTCCAAGGAACCACGCTTCTTTTTCCTATTGCAGAAATTCGATCAAACCCTTCTCTACTCTTCTCAACTTTCTCCCATTTACCTAACAAATAAACCAGCGCCGTGTTAACTGAATCACAGTAAGTTTCTCTAGTACTCACTCCATCACCAATCAATTCTGAAAGAATGTTAATCCATTTCTCAATTTTTGGCACCTCAAGGCTAGAACAGGCTGATAGAACACTGACCATAGTATCACTTTGGGGAAGCAAGTTCTGACTAATCATCACATGGAAAAGCCGCAAAGCCTCCTCACTCTGTCCAGACCGAGCAAAACCAGAGATCAAACTAGTCCAACAACTGACTACCCTTTTGTCAGGAATTTCATCAAACACTTTTCGGGCAGATGGCAAGTGGTTGTACCCTTTCGCGTACACAGAAACCAAGCCATTGCAAACAGAAGGGTCAGAGAGGAAACCCGTCTTCTGAATGTGGACATGAATCTGTTCTACGTGACGGAGATCTTTGGACCGAAAGCATGCCTTAAGGAGGAAAGAGAAAGTAAAGTCGTTGGGCGAAAGTGGATGCCGTTTCAAATCTTTGAACAGAGAAAAGGCGTGAAAAAAGTTACCCTCTTGGGCGAGAACTCTGATGATGGCATTGAAAGGAAAGATGTTTGGATTTTGGAGATGGTGAAAGACGCGAAGAGCAATGCGTGATGGGTAGTGTCCAATGAGGCGCGTGGCAACGAGGTTGTCTTGGTGTGCACCAAGTTGGAAAATGCGTGTGTGGATTTGGTGAAGATACGAATATGGAAGGTTGCCTTGTAGGAGGTCGGCAAGGTTGGTGGGTTCTGCAATGGAACATGAACAGGGAGAGTGAAGGAGTGCAACGATGGGTTTGAACTTTTGGGTGGTGGGAACGACCAACTCGTGAGACAGGGTGAACATGCTTGTTTGATTCAATTTTCATTTGAAGTAAGTTGCAATTGTTACATATTTGATGTCAACGAATGTTGTGTTAACATATGTTCTTTTTAGGAGTCGTCCTCCATCATTGCAAGCTTGCAGAAGACAAGATTATTGATTAAGAACTCTCATTGTCACGCTCCAATATGAACATGGCATGTACCAAGGAAAAAAAAAAACTAGTAACTCCTTGCTATCCCAAGGAAGGACAAAAACTGCTTTCAAACAAAAACACTGCTACTAAGTTAGGACAAATTATAACAATATGTTTTTTCAGTCAAAGAAACCTACCATTAATGGTTGACATATTGCAGTAGTTTTTGACATGTACTGTTAAAAAGATAGAGATAAAAATGGGCTCAACCAGAGAGATGAATACAACGGGATGCCAAAAAAGATTTTTGTTGTGGGTTGTAGATAAAGGATTAAAATACCTTCTTATACGGGTATATGTATTATATTATCGTATTATATTTGTTAACAGTAAAAAAATAAAAATAAATATTTAATTTATATTTTATTAAGTTAAATTTAATTAAAATTAATATTAATTTATATTTTTATAAAATTAAATTTTAATTAATATTTAATTTAATTTATATTTTATTTTATATATTTTTATAATTTTATTTTAATAAATTATAAAAATATATTTTTTTAAATATTTATGAATATATGCATATATTCATAAAGATATTTAGATTTTAAAATATTCATAAATATTTTTTAAGTAAATATTTATGCTGGTAACAAATTGAGTAACGAATAAACTTTTTTTGGGTCAAGTTACAGGTAGATCTGTGTCCAACATAACCTGTTATCATTCCAAGACGTATATATTAATTCATATAAGGTATAGATATGATTTAACCAACTTTATAAAAGAATATAGGAGAAAACATAAGGAATAGTTCTCCGTCCCAGCATATCTCCAAAAAATTCTATTATGTCCTTTTCGTTAATAACACTTAACCGTCTGCTGGTTATTTTTTTTTTATTTCTTTTAATTTACCTTTTTAATTTTTATTTAATAATAATAATAATAAATTACGAAATAAAATTTAATATTTTAAATTAAAAAAATAATAAATTAAAAGTTTATTTGTTTTAATTCAATAATAAATAAATATTTTTTATTTAATAAATATTTAATTAAATTAATATTTTAATATAATTAGATATATATTAATATTTTAATTTATAAAATATTATTTAATAAACCAAAATAAATAAAACATATTAAAAAATTAAAAACAAAAAAAAACTAGAAAAATATGTTAACCTTGTTTGGAACGGTAACTGGTTAACATTTTTTTTAAAGTTTTTTTAATTTTATAATATATTTTTTTTTATTTTAATAAATAATATTTTATAAATTAAAATATTAATATATATTTAATTATATAAAAAAAATATTACAGTAATTGAATATTTATTATATTAAAAAAAAATATTTTGATTATCAAATTTAAATAAATAATATTTCTAATTTAATTTTTTCATTTAAAATATTAAATTTTTAATTCTTTTAATATGTTTTATTATTATAGTAAAATAACAGAATTCTCTGTCGCATTAGCAGAAACTTGATTTGATTTTTCATGGATAACTGAACTGGTTAACACAGTACCAGACTCCCGTTGTTCCTTTAGTAAATGCTCAGTCCTTAACTGTGTTTTTTCAGACAATTCAGATTGTTCAGTACTCATCCTTCCAGCGGCACTGTTATTGCTTGTCAATTCTCCAAATGGTCTAGTCATAGGTCCGAGGAAAAACCGCACACCACAGCATCCACCACTATAGTCTAAATGTGAGTCAAGTAACTACAAAAAAAAAAAAAAAAAAAAAAAAAAAAAAAAAACTTGAGATTATCCACTGCGTATCTGGAGCAGTAACATAACTATATACACGATGCGGAAATGGGAGAGTGAATCAAACATTAAAACTAAAAGACACAATCAAAATACTCTTCATGCAGCACATATACGCCAATTAGCCAATTGTTAATAGATTTTGACTGCTAATGAAAACCACCACCAGCATTGGCACAGTGCAAGAAATTTTCAGTTCCAAATCTACTTCCTAACTTCCGAAACAACACCTACAATGGCAGAACAATGTCACAGAACATTTAAGCATTTGGCTCCACAGGATGAAAAAACAAAGCCCTTGCCTAAAAATGAACAAAACAGATGAACAAAAGAGAGGGAGCTGTTTGGATATCATTCACTTAAGCTGGGACAAGTTCAAATAAAAATATTCAACAGGAGACGGAAAGTTCAAAGAGGGAAAAGCAGACAAAGTCAGAGAAGCTGACGGTTAATACGAGATGAGAAGAAAGTGGTGTGGAAGAGGAACTTACTCTTGGTGGTGAAGATGAGAGAGCAGTCACCACAGCGAATGGGAAAGGGTGGAGGAAGAAGAAGGGCTCGATCTGAAATGGGGATTGGCTGCAGAGAGAAGAGGGTGAAGGAGAGAGAGAGAGAGAGAAAGAGAGAGAGAGTTGAGTTTCGTGAGAGTTCCCTTTTCTCAATCTCAGCGCCAAAGTGAGAAAAAAACGGTGCTTCGTTTATATTTCTTACTCCTCCAAATATGGGCCACCAAACACACAACGGCGGGTACTGGATCTTCGTGGATTTCATCTAGGGGTCTTTCTTACTGCAATTACATGTTTTCTTTTTTACACCCCCATAGTCTTACAAAAATTACCTAACTATCCTTGACTAAAAGATATTAAAAATCCTAATATTATCCCTTCTTTCACAGCATCAGCGTCCTCCACACTGCCGAAAGCCTGCAACGTCCTACACCCAACTCCATTTGGGAACTTTGGAGAGCCGTTTCATTTTATTGAGAGAATGCCTTTGGAACCTAGCGTTAGTATTTTCTCCTTGTGGGAGAGAATATGGCTCAAAATTTGGAAAGCCACATCAAAAGGGACAACAGTGCTATTGGAGGAGAGACTTTTTCATTGTGGATTTTACTATTTGAAATATATAATTTACATTTTGATTGTTTTTAAAGTTGTATTATATATTATATAATTCGAAATTTAATTTAAATTCTAAATCATCTTCTAAGTTTATATCATTAATTATATAATCAAAAATATAAATTCAGATTATAAATTATATAATTCAAAATATAATTTAAAATTTCGATTTGTGATTTTTCTAAGATGATTGATTTTGGAAGATTTTTTTGTCTATTTGGAAATATATTTTAAATTCATATAACAAATTATACAATTTAAAATTCAAATTTTTATTACAAATTGTATAATTTAAAATGCAAATCTACCTTTTAAATTGTACCATATGAAACATATAAAAATAAAATTTTTGAACTCCAAATTATGAAATCCAAAATATATATGATTACACAGTTTGAAACTATAACTAAAACACGGAAGAACTTAAAAAATTATTTTCTATTAGTTTCAGTTATAGTATAATTGAAATTCTAAAAGTATGGGTGAAGGAAGTAAACATAGGGGTGCGTGAAGAAATTACCTTCAACCGACCTCTTTTTTCTGGAGACTGGCCCACTACTAATACTTATCACTAAAAAAACTACAAATTAATACACCTTAAAATAAATAAAAAGTTATAGTTTTATGATTTAATCTAATATGCTAACTTATATAATAATACGGATTATCTTAGTGCATATACTTGTCAAATTATTAAAATAAATAAAGAAAAACTAACAGGACAAAATTTTTCAACTATTGAAAATATTATCTTTTAAGAGTGTTGTAATACATGATATTAAAAGTTTACGTATGCGTTGTTAGGGAAACAGGCGGGTAATGAACAGTAATTTTTAGACGAGGGACAGATAATAAACAGCGCATTACCTATACTCAACCTAACTCATGAAATATATATATATATATATATATATATATATATATATATATATATATATATACACACACGTCTCTAGTGTAGTTATAAACTCTTACTCACCTTGTTATTCCTTTCAATCTTTTTTTTTATCTTTATCACTTTAACATTTTCTTCCTCATTTTTACGGTAGCCATAACTGAAAAAAATAAGAAACACAGTTAAACAATTTACATTTGTAAAGAGTTGATTCATTAGCATATTCGCTTTTAAGCAAAGGTTTATTCAAAATCTGTTCAATTTTATCATCTTTACTAACCTCTCTAATTTCATCATATGTGGATATTGACATCTCTACAAAAATCCTCTAGGCCAATTACCAATTCCTTCAAACATCATTGTACTGTGAAAATTAGATAAGACAAAAATTATAAAATGAAAATTCATTACAAAATCATTTTTTTGAGAAATTGTTTAACATCGAATGTTTTTTATTTTTTTCTAGGCCAATTACCAATTTTTTAATGTCATTATGCTTGTGAAAATTAGATAAAATTAGATAAGACAAAAATTATAAAATGAAAACTCATTATAAAATCATTTTTTGTAAAAAATTGTTTAACCGTAAATGTTTCTTATTTTTTTAGTTGGGGCTATGATAGGAATGGCAGAGAAAATGTTGGGGTGAGAGATGAAAAAGGAAGGGTTGAGAGAAATGAGGAGGGTGAGTAAGGGTTGGAGCTTTCTTGTTATTCAAATACTTTTGACTTTAAAATTTAAAATCCATAATATATGAGGATATTTTTGTCTACAAAAATCTTGTATATATACATTACTAAAATATACCACTGAAAAAAGAGCGTGCGCAATTTAGCAAACTCATATATATATATATATATATATATATATATATATATATATATATATATATATATATATATATATATATATATATATATATTTAAAGTATTTTGATGTGGATAACACAAATGATGATTTTTGAGATATTTGTAATTGTTCTTATGTAGTTGAAATATAATGTTTGTCATAGATATTAGCAATGTATTGTATAAGTAAGATGTTGAATTGTTAATATTGAATATAATGAGATATTGGTATCATTAATATAAACTAAACATAATCATGATACTCCGACATGATATTAAGACTAAAACCTGAATAATATAGGATGTTATGGTAGTTAAATGCAAAACTAACTTTACTTAAAGTAATAGAATTAAATTTACTGGTAAGTATAATACTTACAATCTATTTCAAACATAAAATTTATATTTACCACATAAATATGTATTCAGTAATTCAAAATAACAAACAATAATACCAATAGTAATAATAATAATAACATGGAAAATTCAAATTTTTACTTTATATTATTAGTTATACATTAATTTTTAATCATAAAATAAAAATTAATTAGGAATGAACATTAAGCAATCAAGATACGTAGAAGATAATGGTTACGAGTCTAAAACTTGAAGCTTATGAAAATTTTGTTAGAAACAGAATTTAAAATTAGAGACACGTATTCAATAAAAAGAGAAATCAAAGTTAAAAAATAAAATAGACATGTTAAATCAAATTATACTACCATCTATTTAAATTTAACATATGTGCATAAATTATATTAATAATCGGTTCGATATTTATATCTTACATGATTATTCAGTAGCTAATTTTTTTTCCAAAGAGTTATAATCATGGCACTGTATTTTTTATTTAAGGATTATTAATGAATAAAACAATGTTGTGAAAATCCTTTACGAAGCACGTGAAAACACAACACTTGGAGGGTTGTTTGTAACTAGTATAAGTGGAATGGTAAGAGAGGATTCGGTAGTGCTTCAAAAGTAACTCTTCCACCATAACGATGAGATGCTACTCCATAAATGCCGTTGTCATGCAGATTTGTGTAATACGTAGTTGAACCTGCTCACGATCAGAAAAGATTTTCTGTTGATTTTTTCAGAGTTGGAAATCTCCAAGATTATCAGTTCAAATTAATGGCAGAATCATCACAGTCAAGATATTTTCTCTTTCCTGTCAATAAGGTGGGCCATTCTCTGATGCAGAAGAAAACAAAAACGGTTGTGCTTCCACATTCTTCGAGCTTCCAGATTTTGGTCAAAAACACGGGATCTTCCACGTTTTCAAACACATGCTACATGATTTACTCTCAGCCATTTTCAAACCCTAGCATTTCCAAAAACCTACTGTGTGACATTTTGGAGATCCTCTCTCGCATTCTTGAATGGTTTCTGTCAACTTTGGACTCACGGTAGGATTCACATGCTTGAGCCCAATCAGAATCGGTCAGTTTCGTAGTGAAGGTAAGTTTAATCCAAAAATCTCTTATTTAGGGTTTTTGTTTTCTCATAAAAACTCTGTAATAGAAAAATCTCAAGGTTTATTCAGGAAGAACTCTGGCAAAGGGTCAATCCATTTGGTGAATAATGACTTCTGGGTAGAATTTGCAGGAACGTGAAGATTATATAAGGCTAATGCCGAGAGTGAGAGGGAGGTTAATTGAAAATTTGACGTAGGAGGAGACAGAATATCATTTGTTTCGAGTTGGAGAATCTAGAGACAATTCCCTTACATTAATTCCTTCTTAGGTGCGCAATTTCGCTTCTTCATGCTTTGTAATTTTTCGTCAAAATGTTCTTCTGCAAGGGTAGATAACATCTACTTTTCATCACCCGCTACATCATATTTCTTTCCATTTTTCCTCAATTCCATTTCCTTCCCTTCTACACCTCCATTCCTTTTCGTCCTTTCATCACTTTCATTTCTCGCCACTTCCTACAGAAACACCACAAACCGAACCATCTCCATCATCCTTCCCACACACAGTTTTAAGCATGAAAAAAGGTCAAAACGATAGCGGCGCTTGTGCTGATAGAGTTGCCCACGCATCTGTGACATCGGCGCTGGTTCCGGCAGTAACTGGCGCCGTCGTCAGCTTATAGAATTGAAAATTGAAAATTTTATTATTCTAGCAATTTAAAATAAAGAAAAATAAAATTATTAAATATTTAAATACAGGTTTAAAGTAGTTTTAAAAAGTATACGAAAATATATTAATTAAAATAACAGTATATTAATAATTGAAGAGATAAATATAATAATAAAAATTCATATGATAAAAATATATGTTTGAAAATAAATACTAATTTGAAATTGATTGATATTATCTTTTTTATTACTGATTATTAATATAAATTAAAAATAAAATAATTTTGATACTCGACATGATATTAAGACAAAAACCTGATATATGTAGGACGTTTTGTTAGTTAAATGCAAAATTAACTTTACCTGATGTAAGAAAATTAAATTTACTGCTAGGTATAATACTTACAATCTATTTCAAACTTAAAATTTATATTTACCACCTACATATGTACTCAGTAATCCAAACTAATAATAACAATAATTTTAACGTGGAAAATTCAAATTCTTATTTTATGTTATTAATTCTACATTAATTTTTCATAAAAATAAAATTAAGTAAGAGTGAACATCAAGCAAATAAGATAAGTGGAAAGAGATAATGGTTACGAGTCTAGTTTATGACAATTTTGTTAGAAAAAGGATTTGAAATTATAGACACATGTTTAATAAAAATTGTAGACATCTTAAATCAAATTTACTACCATCTATTTAAAATTTAACATATGTGCATAAATTATATTAATAATCGGTTTAATATTTATATATTACATAATTATTCAGGAGCTAATATTCTTCTAAAAATATTGTAATTATGACACTGTATTTTTCATTTAAAAGATTATTAATGAACTGATATAAAGCAATGTTGTGACATTAGGAAGCAAGTGAAAACACAACACTTGGACAACAGTTGTTTGTGAGTAGCATAAGTGGAATGGTAAGAGGGGATTCATTCTACATTATGTTGCTGTTTCCCAAAATAGCACAAGTTTGTTTTGTCCTTCAAAAGTAACTCCACGACAACGATGAGATGGTGTGTCCTCGTCAGTGCAGTCTGCTACACCAGTGAATAAAAATAATTTAACTATATTAAATTATAGTTAACTGTATTATTTTATATTAAATTATAATTCAAATAATTTTTTTTAATAATAACATCAATTAAATTCTATATTAATTATAATCTATTTTATTTTAAATTCAAAAATTTACTTTGAAATCCTATCTCTCAGTGTCTCCGAAATCAAGCAACTAAACCTTGTTGTTTTCCATCACACCACCTTTTCCATTTTGTCCTAGAACGTGAGTCAGAGAAGGATAGCTTGAACGAAAACCCAACTTACGGTGACCTGCCCTGGTCCTGCCGTGCTACTGCTCACCGTGACCCTGACATTTGTGGCCTGAGCGAGGCGTCTTAATGTTTGGGGCTGAGGGAGGCTTGCTGCATTTGCCACTGGTGTCTTTCTTTTACACACTTTTTCTCTTTCTTTTTCCGTTCATGAATTCAATGACTTGTGTTGTGTTTATCTTCTTCTTTGCTAATTCTAGGTTTCTTTCAAGATTATGTATGTTTTAGTGTTGTATGTTGTTCAAAGCTTAGACTTTTTTTATGAGGAGTTTGATGGAAACTAATGAAAGATTATTGCTTTGAAAGGGTGTTATATGATCTTTTTGCTTTTTTGTCAATGGGGCACATTGGTTAACTCTGGTTTTATGTTTACTCCGCGTTTAGACCGGCGGGGTGACATTGGATAACTAGTTTGTTTTGATTGAAGGAGGATAGAGTTTAGGAGAAATCTGTGAGGATTTTGGGGAATCATTAAGTGATTGTTCCAAATACTGAACTTTTTAGTTTTAGTTAGGCTTATGATATTCATGAAGATAAAGCTGAACAATATGGAGAATGTTATACCCCTTTTGACTATACATAGTTGGCAAAGATTATGAGTGCTATATGTATGTGGGATGAAAAGAAATCGAAAATCTGGAAACGGTAATTTCATGGAAAATAATATGAAAGGAGGAAATGAAAAGGCTAAGATACAGAGAGAAAATACAAAATGCAACTTATCTAATGATGAAATTCTCATATATTCTTTAAAAAATCTAATCTTGAAATTGGGATCTATTCCAGGAGGTATATATTAAGGATGTCAACCTCAATGCATTGTCCCTGTTCTAATGGGTCATAATTGTGACCTCTTTACTAATTAGGATGGGTATAAAGAAATGCATTTTCTTGATTTGAGATCAATGGACCCGTGCCTTATTAAGATGGATCCGGAAATAGTATATAGTAGTTACGTGGCTTTCATATGTTATGGATGATAATATTGTGGAGTCACTCAACTTGCTGACTTCATTTTTGAAGTATTATGTTCTGTGTTTACACTTTCTGAATGTTGTTTATCCTATAAGGAATGATGTTATCAGGCCTTGTGTTCATAAAACTGCTTCTTGGTTTTAGGTACCAACACATGGGGCAGATTTGAATTTACAGTGAAACTTATTTTGTTTTATCAGTTTCTGTTTTAGAATTTTTTTTTTCCAGAAAAAACTATTGAATATATTCTAAAAATTAGTACAGTTAGTTCACTTCAATTTATATTATAATTCATTGCAATTTAGACCAGTTTAGTATACTGCAGTTTCATAAAGCAAATTATAGTTCATTTCATTTCATCTGAATTACTTTTTAGTTCAGTTCCGATAAACTAGTTTTTAGTTTAGTGTAGTTTTTAACAATACAGTCCAGTACAGTTTATTTTGTCCACCCGTAGCCATATGTTAAACTCCTACTCGTGGTTGAACCTGCTCAGGATAAGAAAAGATTTTTTGTTACTTTTTTCACAGTTTAAAACCCCGAAGATCATCAGATCAAATTAATTGCATACTGGTTTTGCCTCACACTAAGAAGCTTGATGGATAAATGCAGAATCATCATAAGATATTTTCTCTATTTCCTGTCGATAAGGTGCACTTGGCGAACACCCTAGTTCCAAGCCGCCAATGCTTTCTGCCCTCACCCTATCCTAGGTGTAGCTAAGTTGAAAATAATTAATGTTTCTGAATTGAATTTGTTTCCATTTTTCTGCTTTACAATGTGGGTGCCATCTGTATGAACAGGTTTGTCTACCATTTTCACTCTACCGTGCTAGCTGCTTTTGTGATTTTTATGTGTTTTTCTTGGCGGCTGATTCATTGTTTCTGATTCCACTAGTGCTAGCTACCTGCTGAGTTTCACCTCAGGGACCTTTTATTCCAACCGAGTCACATCAGCCATGACTTCTTCTTGCCCAGGAATTGATCCTCTTCCCTCCGAGTTCCGCTTCTTCAAGATTATTGTGGATACTACTCTCCAAAAGGGAAAAATTGTGAGCATTATTTCCTTTACATACTCTTTCTCTATGTTCATTTCCATTTCCACTGAAACTTTTGTCATGGTATATAAATGTAGGATGAAACTTGTGAATTTCTTCATGTGTTCTAACATAAAGTTTTGCAGATGATTCCAAAGGAGTTCACTCGGAAATATGGTGGTAGATTGTTAAACCCTTTGTTTCTCAAGGTTCCCGATGGCATTGAATGGGAACTATGTTGGACTAAAGACGGTACTGGTAATGTTTGGTTGGAAAAGGGATGGAAGGAATTTGCCACTTATTACTCCCTTGGCTACGGTCATCTTGTGACGTTCAAATACCAACAAACATGTACATTAGAGGTACACATATACAATACATGTGCCGTAGAAATAAATTATCCCTCCAACAACACTCAAAACAGTTCTAGTAATGTTTTGTTTGAGGTAGCTCCAACATCACCATCTCTTCCTGGGCTTTCTAAGAAACCAAGGAAACACCCAATTGGGCCAGGCTCCAGTTTACCTCAGCACGTCCAAGTTAAAGTTGATCTGCTTCAAGGTACTAGATTTGTGGAGTTATTTAAAAAGGAAACGTTAGATTAAAACATTATCTATTTCATGACCATCCTTTTCTTTATAGGGATCTTTTGAGCTTTTAAGTGATTTTTTCATGACATATCATGTTCGATTGTTTCAGAGAATAGTGGTGCAACCAGATCTGAAACTCCTTCTTTTATGGTTACCCTGAAGGATACAAACGTGAATGGATATATTTTGGTGAGCTGTCAAGCTTCTTTTTAACCATTAACATAGTTTTCAATATTTTTTGTTTGAAGCCGGAACAATTACGTTATTTTTATATTTCCTAACTTTTGTAAGAATAAACTCAGGTCATTCCGTCCATCTTTACTAAAAAGTATTTGAAGGAAACCGGCAAACAAGATATCCTCCTTCAAGTCTTGGATGGGAGAACTTGGCACGTTACATTAAAGAATGGCAAATTTTTCAAGGGATGGAGGGCTTTTGTATCACATAACTATTTGAATGTTGGGGATGTTTGCATTTTTGAGCTAACCGAGAGCCAAGCTCCATGTTTTAAAGTGTCAATAATTCCAATTTCACAAGATAAATGTTCGAGTTCACAAGGTAATCTTAAGTTGGTTATTCTTTCAAATTACACCGTACTATTTGTGTAAAGTAATGACTGTAGATTTCTTCCTTTGAATCAGATAGAGAATATGTTGACCTTACGAAAATCCAAGACTTTAGATGTATTGATACTTTTTCCATCAAAGGTAAATAATAGCTTTAATTACTTTTATAACATCTTCCAAGATATTTCAATATTGTGTAGGGTTCATTCTAAATTCATGTGGTTTTTCTGTCATGTCATTCACAAATGGAGCTATGCAAGAAGCAGCAAAGTTCACGTCCGTAAATCCTTTTTTCACGCTCAAAATAAGGGCAAATCATAGGGGAGATTTCAGATCGGTAGGTTTTAGTTATGAAGCAAATTAAGTTGCTATTAGCCACCATATGTGATCGGTTTTAGTTATTTGTTATAGTTTTGTTGATAGTTAGAATTGATGTATCATATCTAGCTGATGCAAATATAATTTGATGTAGCGTGTACCACTTGATTTTGTGAGAGAGTACTTCCACAAGAAACAGGTGACGTTACAGTTTGGGAATAAATCATGGCGGGTAAAACTGGTTGGTGCTGTTCCAACAAAGCTGTCTCAAGGTTGGAGCCCATTTGCAAAAGAATGTAAGTTGCAACCTGGAAATGTTTGCGTCTTTGAGTTAACAAACGAAGAAGATTTAGTACTTGATGTTCATATTTTTAGGGGACAATCTTAGAGAATTCATTTGAAGCATTTATTGTAAAATTGCCCATTCATTTTAGTTTTTAATCCTCAAACTTGTATACAGAACCTGAACACGCTATCATGTTTGCAATGCTATTATTAGGTTTGTGGACAGGGACAACGTGTAAACACTGCCATGAATATGCGTACTTTGGTTCCCACAACTTAATAGTTAAATGTGTTCGTTAGTTTTGGTAGGTAGCTGAAGCTTTTTTCTTCTGTGAAGTGTTACTAACAGACAAAGGTGCAGTAGCAGAGAGGTCTTCCAAATGAACAAATAAATATGGTTTAATCATTCACGAAGTCCTTTTTTTCGCGTGGATTCTCAATTTAGTCCCTTTGTTTTTGAAAATCTCAATTGGGTCCCAAATTTATGAAAATTGCAACAATTGGATCCTTTCCGTTAAATTGTCTCCAACGGCGTTAGTGTGTGTCTGACGTGGCACGTCATCCACGTCAGACTACAGCGTGCCACGTCAGACACACACTAACGCCGTTGGAGACAATTTAACGGAAAGGATCCAATTGTTACAATTTTCATAAATTTGGGACCCAATTGAGATTTCCAAAAACAAAGGGACTAAATTGAGATTCCACGCGAAAAAAAGGACTTCGTGAATGATTAAACCAATAAATAAACCAATGAATGAGACAGATGTTGACAATATATACACATCAAATTCCTAAAATTAGCAAACTACCTACCTAGAAAACCTAACTAAATGGCTAGAACTGGAAACTAAGAGCTAAATCTGTAATTATTGAATGCAGAAGCATGAATCTTATGTAGAAACAATCATGAAACAGTAATTGGAACTGGAATTTAGCAGCAGAAATCAAAACTCAACATTCAAAACAAAGAAAAACTGGTGCCCGGGAGATAACGAGAATTACTACCTATGAGTAATCTGGAACAAAACTGAAATCAAACGTTTGGAATGAGTTTCAAATGATTAAATTGCATTGTTGAAAGTAAAAACAGGTTAGAAAGTAAGTGCTGGAATTGAAATCAAATGCAGAACTGGGAATTTAAAGAAAGCTTCTAAAGGCAGTAAAGAAAAGCATGTAAAAGCTGTCTAACAAGAAAACAATAACTCTCAATTGATGTTCATTAGGTTTTACTTTTGATGGCCAAGGATCATTTCGGATTCCTTGGTGTATAGGCGGTTACTTTATACTCACTAAGTCTCAGCACGAATCCATAATTGAGTTTAGTAGGTTACAAAAGTAAAAGCCACATGATCATCAACAGAAAAATGAATTCTGATGTAGAAGTGAGAAAGCATTGTAAAAGCATCAAATGTAAATGTGCAAGAAAGTAAAAGACAGAAACGTAAAGGTAAAAGCAGTAGAGGAATCTGTAGAAGTTTGCAAGAAAAGTAAAATTGCATGTAAACTAACTTGAATTTGATGTAAACTGGTGTGAAAGTACAAAGATTCTGAAGCACTTGCAACCTAGCTCCTTTGGAGTATAAGGCAGCAAGAGAACTTCAGATGAACGGACAGAACTCCAATTACAGGACCTACTATAGAGCTTTTACTACTATTGAAAACTATGCTAAGGAAGCTGTATTGTAAACAAGTAAATCTGTCTATGAACAAGCCTTATATATGCTGCTGTGATTTAAAACTGGAAAACCTATAAAACTTCCTAAAAACAGTCATAATAGCAACTGCCAATGACAGGTCTAAAGTATATACAATCTGTCTAGACTAGTTAAAACACAATTACAAGACTAATAGGTAGCAAGTAAAACAAGTCAGCTCCAATCTTCAGGCCAGGCTAGTGCAGGTCAGCTTAGCTTGATTAATTTTGCCTCTTTGAGTCCCAACTTGCAGGAGCAGGTTACTTCCCTTGGTCCAACCAGCTTCAGGTCACATCTCCAGCTTATTCAAGCTTGCCATGCAAGCTTCTTCCATCAAGTCACGTTCAGGTCAGGTGCAGTTTCCAAGCCTGTTTAGCTTCTAATTCTTTAGAAATGACAGCCTACAGCCAGTTTCTTCAGCTCCACTTCCAGCCTACTTCAAGTCTTGTTCACACTTCAGCAATGACTACCCTTAACTTCACTGGATTGGAACTGCAGGGTTTATCACAGCACAGAATTACCCAAGCTTCTCCTCTCAAGTTCACTGCACCAGCAAGCTAAGAAAATGAACTGCACTAAACTCTAAAGTCAACACCTCTACAAATTGTTTGACATTTTCAAAATTACGTTCTTACATCCAAATTAAAAATAATTGAATCAATAAAGCAATGCAAAAAGAATCAATTTAATTACATAACTATGGAAAAAGTTATGAATCAAACATGCAACAGTAATCAAAGCCGTCAGAATTTACTTTTAAACTTATTAACAAAAAGTCTATATAAAAACTCCAAATTAACACATGTTCACAAAAATTAAGATTTTTACAATGATAAATAAATTTGAGCAAAAAAGAGAAAATTAGAACTAAACAAGGCCCAAAAGGAATGCTATTAACTATGAAAAATACAAGAAAATAGGGACTTAGCACACCCTCACATTTAAGCCTTTGCACTCTGAACAAAACATAAAAGAAAACACAACTATTCAAAAAGCAGTTTACAAAATCTGAACAGAATCACTAATGTACTGCCTAGAGGACCAGCAATAGTAACTTTTAAAAAAATTGCCTAGCCACAAATATAACTTTGTCAATCGTTATTTTAAAAAATAAAATATTGCAAGCAAGAAAATAATTGAACTCATATTCGTATGTGAGTATATAGTGATCATATCATACTCTTATCATGTTTCGTAAGCTTTGTGATGGAAATGATGAAAATAAACCATTTTACAGACTTAACATGGACGAAATTGAAATGTGTATAAAGTTGAAGAGCCAAACTCAATGTAAAAAATAAATTAAAAAACTAAAAGTAAAATTTAACCTTTAAAATTTTATAACTTGTAAAATTATGTTGGTACTTGAAAGTATATGTATTTTATGGATTATTTTAAGAAAGATTTTGATAAATTCGATAAATTTCATACTACCTTCCAGTACAATGTATAAATATCACACATTTTGTTAGTTGTAATTTCATTGTACAGCTTTATTCACTTACCAATATTGACAAAAAAAACTGACTTTTTTATATTTGATGCAAGATATATATAATTAAATAAATTATTCATACATGGAAAAAAAAAATTAGTTACCTTTAAATGGTCGTGTATAAGTGGAGTGTGATCATAAAATGAACATCTCATGCAGGAGGATGCTACCTAATTACTTGTTATTCACAACACAATCTACAACCACCCAGGGGGTTTAGTCTCAAAATTGTCGTCATGCTGATAAATGGTCAAAGATAAAAAAAAAAATCAACATTGAAGTTTAGTTCCCTCAAAAATACTCCTTGCTCATATAACCAAAGGTGCAAGCTTTGACAAGAAATTACTTGCGCAATTTCCTGTTACTGCAATCACGGCTTATTTAACAACAGCATACAAGCAGGCAATGGCTTGCTACTTTCATAT
This sequence comes from Vigna umbellata, assembly GCF_029865625.1. Classification (NCBI taxonomy): domain Eukaryota; kingdom Viridiplantae; phylum Streptophyta; class Magnoliopsida; order Fabales; family Fabaceae; genus Vigna; species Vigna umbellata. The sequence goes on from NC_142171.1 coordinate 42,120,758, forward strand.
GCTTCACCAATCCACCCAATGTATGGTATATGCTCTCAATTTTAGGATGTGACAAACAGCCAATGAGAAACTCATGCACAACTCCATCCACAACAATCCAACTACTTCCTGGTTGCTTCTTGATTCCCTTCTCTTTCATTTCTAACCGCAGCTCCGAGACATCACTCCATTGATTCTGAGATGCAAATGCATTTGCCAACATAACATAGCCTGCAGAATTGTCTGGGTCTACTTCAACAAGCCTCCTGGAAACCTCTTGGGCCAACTCCACTCTAGAATGGAGCAAGCAGCCTCCGAGCAAAGCACCCCAGACAAAATTGTTAGGCTTGAAAGGCATGGAAATCACAACCTTCATAGCTTCTTCTATGCATCCTACTCTTGCAAGAAGATCAATATAACAAGCACAATGCTCCAATGTAAGACTAGGGGAAAGGGACACTTCTCTGAATATCCAGCGCCCACTTTCCAATAGTCCAGAGTGGCTGCATGCACTTAAAGCACCAAGAAACGTTCCAGCATTGGGTTGTAAGCCGAATTCTGGCATTCTGTAGAAGAGTCTCAATGCATCCTCTGCTTCACCATATACTGCAAGACCCATGATCATCGCATTGAATAAGACCACATCTTTGCTGACTGTATGTTCAAAAACTTCCTTTGCCTTATCCAAATTGCCACATTTTGAATACATGTTAATTAAAGATGTGGCGAGAATTTGGTTTGAGGCAATGGTGTCTTTATGTCCTAGAGATATTAGGTGATCGTGAACCCAACTTCCAAAACTCAAATCACCAATTTGAGCACATGCTGAAAGCACACTAACCATTGTGATATGGTTAGGTGTAGTGGCTGGTTCTTCTACCATCATACGGAAAAGACTTAAGCCCTCCACAGGATAACCGTTTTGAACATATGTATTTATCATAGCATTCCAAGGAACCACGCTTCTTTTTCCTATTGCAGAAATTCGATCAAACCCTTCTCTACTCTTCTCAACTTTCTCCCATTTACCTAACAAATAAACCAGCGCCGTGTTAACTGAATCACAGTAAGTTTCTCTAGTACTCACTCCATCACCAATCAATTCTGAAAGAATGTTAATCCATTTCTCAATTTTTGGCACCTCAAGGCTAGAACAGGCTGATAGAACACTGACCATAGTATCACTTTGGGGAAGCAAGTTCTGACTAATCATCACATGGAAAAGCCGCAAAGCCTCCTCACTCTGTCCAGACCGAGCAAAACCAGAGATCAAACTAGTCCAACAACTGACTACCCTTTTGTCAGGAATTTCATCAAACACTTTTCGGGCAGATGGCAAGTGGTTGTACCCTTTCGCGTACACAGAAACCAAGCCATTGCAAACAGAAGGGTCAGAGAGGAAACCCGTCTTCTGAATGTGGACATGAATCTGTTCTACGTGACGGAGATCTTTGGACCGAAAGCATGCCTTAAGGAGGAAAGAGAAAGTAAAGTCGTTGGGCGAAAGTGGATGCCGTTTCAAATCTTTGAACAGAGAAAAGGCGTGAAAAAAGTTACCCTCTTGGGCGAGAACTCTGATGATGGCATTGAAAGGAAAGATGTTTGGATTTTGGAGATGGTGAAAGACGCGAAGAGCAATGCGTGATGGGTAGTGTCCAATGAGGCGCGTGGCAACGAGGTTGTCTTGGTGTGCACCAAGTTGGAAAATGCGTGTGTGGATTTGGTGAAGATACGAATATGGAAGGTTGCCTTGTAGGAGGTCGGCAAGGTTGGTGGGTTCTGCAATGGAACATGAACAGGGAGAGTGAAGGAGTGCAACGATGGGTTTGAACTTTTGGGTGGTGGGAACGACCAACTCGTGAGACAGGGTGAACATGCTTGTTTGATTCAATTTTCATTTGAAGTAAGTTGCAATTGTTACATATTTGATGTCAACGAATGTTGTGTTAACATATGTTCTTTTTAGGAGTCGTCCTCCATCATTGCAAGCTTGCAGAAGACAAGATTATTGATTAAGAACTCTCATTGTCACGCTCCAATATGAACATGGCATGTACCAAGGAAAAAAAAAAACTAGTAACTCCTTGCTATCCCAAGGAAGGACAAAAACTGCTTTCAAACAAAAACACTGCTACTAAGTTAGGACAAATTATAACAATATGTTTTTTCAGTCAAAGAAACCTACCATTAATGGTTGACATATTGCAGTAGTTTTTGACATGTACTGTTAAAAAGATAGAGATAAAAATGGGCTCAACCAGAGAGATGAATACAACGGGATGCCAAAAAAGATTTTTGTTGTGGGTTGTAGATAAAGGATTAAAATACCTTCTTATACGGGTATATGTATTATATTATCGTATTATATTTGTTAACAGTAAAAAAATAAAAATAAATATTTAATTTATATTTTATTAAGTTAAATTTAATTAAAATTAATATTAATTTATATTTTTATAAAATTAAATTTTAATTAATATTTAATTTAATTTATATTTTATTTTATATATTTTTATAATTTTATTTTAATAAATTATAAAAATATATTTTTTTAAATATTTATGAATATATGCATATATTCATAAAGATATTTAGATTTTAAAATATTCATAAATATTTTTTAAGTAAATATTTATGCTGGTAACAAATTGAGTAACGAATAAACTTTTTTTGGGTCAAGTTACAGGTAGATCTGTGTCCAACATAACCTGTTATCATTCCAAGACGTATATATTAATTCATATAAGGTATAGATATGATTTAACCAACTTTATAAAAGAATATAGGAGAAAACATAAGGAATAGTTCTCCGTCCAGCATATCTCCAAAAAATTCTATTATGTCCTTTTCGTTAATAACACTTAACCGTCTGCTGGTTATTTTTTTTTTATTTCTTTTAATTTACCTTTTTAATTTTTATTTAATAATAATAATAATAAATTACGAAATAAAATTTAATATTTTAAATTAAAAAAATAATAAATTAAAAGTTTATTTGTTTTAATTCAATAATAAATAAATATTTTTTATTTAATAAATATTTAATTAAATTAATATTTTAATATAATTAGATATATATTAATATTTTAATTTATAAAATATTATTTAATAAACCAAAATAAATAAAACATATTAAAAAATTAAAAACAAAAAAAACTAGAAAAATATGTTAACCTTGTTTGGAACGGTAACTGGTTAACATTTTTTTTAAAGTTTTTTTAATTTTATAATATATTTTTTTTTATTTTAATAAATAATATTTTATAAATTAAAATATTAATATATATTTAATTATATAAAAAAATATTACAGTAATTGAATATTTATTATATTAAAAAAAAATATTTTGATTATCAAATTTAAATAAATAATATTTCTAATTTAATTTTTTCATTTAAAATATTAAATTTTTAATTCTTTTAATATGTTTTATTATTATAGTAAAATAACAGAATTCTCTGTCGCATTAGCAGAAACTTGATTTGATTTTTCATGGATAACTGAACTGGTTAACACAGTACCAGACTCCCGTTGTTCCTTTAGTAAATGCTCAGTCCTTAACTGTGTTTTTTCAGACAATTCAGATTGTTCAGTACTCATCCTTCCAGCGGCACTGTTATTGCTTGTCAATTCTCCAAATGGTCTAGTCATAGGTCCGAGGAAAAACCGCACACCACAGCATCCACCACTATAGTCTAAATGTGAGTCAAGTAACTACAAAAAAAAAAAAAAAAAAAAAAAAAAAAAAACTTGAGATTATCCACTGCGTATCTGGAGCAGTAACATAACTATATACACGATGCGGAAATGGGAGAGTGAATCAAACATTAAAACTAAAAGACACAATCAAAATACTCTTCATGCAGCACATATACGCCAATTAGCCAATTGTTAATAGATTTTGACTGCTAATGAAAACCACCACCAGCATTGGCACAGTGCAAGAAATTTTCAGTTCCAAATCTACTTCCTAACTTCCGAAACAACACCTACAATGGCAGAACAATGTCACAGAACATTTAAGCATTTGGCTCCACAGGATGAAAAAACAAAGCCCTTGCCTAAAAATGAACAAAACAGATGAACAAAAGAGAGGGAGCTGTTTGGATATCATTCACTTAAGCTGGGACAAGTTCAAATAAAAATATTCAACAGGAGACGGAAAGTTCAAAGAGGGAAAAGCAGACAAAGTCAGAGAAGCTGACGGTTAATACGAGATGAGAAGAAAGTGGTGTGGAAGAGGAACTTACTCTTGGTGGTGAAGATGAGAGAGCAGTCACCACAGCGAATGGGAAAGGGTGGAGGAAGAAGAAGGGCTCGATCTGAAATGGGGATTGGCTGCAGAGAGAAGAGGGTGAAGGAGAGAGAGAGAGAGAAAGAGAGAGAGAGTTGAGTTTCGTGAGAGTTCCCTTTTCTCAATCTCAGCGCCAAAGTGAGAAAAAAACGGTGCTTCGTTTATATTTCTTACTCCTCCAAATATGGGCCACCAAACACACAACGGCGGGTACTGGATCTTCGTGGATTTCATCTAGGGGTCTTTCTTACTGCAATTACATGTTTTCTTTTTTACACCCCCATAGTCTTACAAAAATTACCTAACTATCCTTGACTAAAAGATATTAAAAATCCTAATATTATCCCTTCTTTCACAGCATCAGCGTCCTCCACACTGCCGAAAGCCTGCAACGTCCTACACCCAACTCCATTTGGGAACTTTGGAGAGCCGTTTCATTTTATTGAGAGAATGCCTTTGGAACCTAGCGTTAGTATTTTCTCCTTGTGGGAGAGAATATGGCTCAAAATTTGGAAAGCCACATCAAAAGGGACAACAGTGCTATTGGAGGAGAGACTTTTTCATTGTGGATTTTACTATTTGAAATATATAATTTACATTTTGATTGTTTTTAAAGTTGTATTATATATTATATAATTCGAAATTTAATTTAAATTCTAAATCATCTTCTAAGTTTATATCATTAATTATATAATCAAAAATATAAATTCAGATTATAAATTATATAATTCAAAATATAATTTAAAATTTCGATTTGTGATTTTTCTAAGATGATTGATTTTGGAAGATTTTTTTGTCTATTTGGAAATATATTTTAAATTCATATAACAAATTATACAATTTAAAATTCAAATTTTTATTACAAATTGTATAATTTAAAATGCAAATCTACCTTTTAAATTGTACCATATGAAACATATAAAAATAAAATTTTTGAACTCCAAATTATGAAATCCAAAATATATATGATTACACAGTTTGAAACTATAACTAAAACACGGAAGAACTTAAAAAATTATTTTCTATTAGTTTCAGTTATAGTATAATTGAAATTCTAAAAGTATGGGTGAAGGAAGTAAACATAGGGGTGCGTGAAGAAATTACCTTCAACCGACCTCTTTTTTCTGGAGACTGGCCCACTACTAATACTTATCACTAAAAAAACTACAAATTAATACACCTTAAAATAAATAAAAAGTTATAGTTTTATGATTTAATCTAATATGCTAACTTATATAATAATACGGATTATCTTAGTGCATATACTTGTCAAATTATTAAAATAAATAAAGAAAAACTAACAGGACAAAATTTTTCAACTATTGAAAATATTATCTTTTAAGAGTGTTGTAATACATGATATTAAAAGTTTACGTATGCGTTGTTAGGGAAACAGGCGGGTAATGAACAGTAATTTTTAGACGAGGGACAGATAATAAACAGCGCATTACCTATACTCAACCTAACTCATGAAATATATATATATATATATATATATATATACACACACGTCATCTCTAGTGTAGTTATAAACTCTTACTCACCTTGTTATTCCTTTCAATCTTTTTTTTTATCTTTATCACTTTAACATTTTCTTCCTCATTTTTACGGTAGCCATAACTGAAAAAAATAAGAAACACAGTTAAACAATTTACATTTGTAAAGAGTTGATTCATTAGCATATTCGCTTTTAAGCAAAGGTTTATTCAAAATCTGTTCAATTTTATCATCTTTACTAACCTCTCTAATTTCATCATATGTGGATATTGACATCTCTACAAAAATCCTCTAGGCCAATTACCAATTCCTTCAAACATCATTGTACTGTGAAAATTAGATAAGACAAAAATTATAAAATGAAAATTCATTACAAAATCATTTTTTTGAGAAATTGTTTAACATCGAATGTTTTTTATTTTTTTCTAGGCCAATTACCAATTTTTTAATGTCATTATGCTTGTGAAAATTAGATAAAATTAGATAAGACAAAAATTATAAAATGAAAACTCATTATAAAATCATTTTTTG